>NC_139956.1:41012762-41051649 GCF_963454915.1 Gymnoscopelus microlampas | reverse complement strand
AGCTGTTCTTAACAATGATGAACAAAACCTCCTAACTCCACTTTTTCTTTTGTTTTTGTCATTTCCTGAAAAAAAGGGTGAAAAAAAACATTTTGGAGTCAATCAAAATCAACAAAAGTAGGAAAAAAGTAACATTTTTGGACATATGAGGTTTCCACCAGACAGAGACTATTACACAACTTAACTACAAACCACTTTCATCCGAGTTTACCGGTCAAACTTCTCAAACTTCTCAAACCGCATGAGAACTATGCAAAAGTTTCAAGACTCGACAGGGTTTCATTTGTTACTCGTACAGGTACAATGTTGGCCGTGCCTTATTCCACAAGACTGTGCTGACAACAATAAAACAAGATGATTAAAAATGCTGCATCATGTACATAAAAAAAAACTAATGTGAATACTGTTCGAGTCATACGTTCACTGGAAAGAGGGAACAGTAAGGCTACCGGCCATGGGCCAGACCTCCTGTCTGCCCCAGGTGGTCCCCAAAGCCAGAGATCTGCCCGTTGTGCTCGGACGCTCAAAGAGCACAGACCGCCACCAGACTGACAGGTCTAAACCAATGTGCCCCGCCCACCATGGCACACCGCCAGACGGCCCGACCCTCACCTTCAAGGACCCTAGTTTGGTATGCATTAGTGTCTCTACTGTACCACTCGTCTTAGGACATCATAACGTCATAAAAAAAAAGGGAAGAAAAACGTCGGGCGAAATTCTCCTTTAACAGGCATCCTTGTGCGTGGGTGTGTCTCTGTGAGTGAGTCAGTTAATAGGGAGATAACGCACGCCACGCACGCACGCACGCACGCACAGACGTGTGCACACATGTGCGCACGTGTGCAACATCGCATCTCTTGTGCGAAGCCAGACTGACACCAACAAGCAAACGCAGAAATCAGACACTCACACGTGTGTTCAAGCCACTTTCTCAGCACTAAATACTGTTGTTGTTGCTCTCCCCCCCCACTGGGGGTGACGGTGAGGCCCTCCCCCTCCGTGTGTATAATCCTTGCTTTGTCCAAGAAGACACAGGCTCATCCCATTACTACAACACTAAGCCTATTAGAGCCGCCGGCGGAGGCTCATCAAACTTATCCTACCCTCTTTAATGCATGCAATTACCCAGACAGCAATCAATGGGGGCTGTGGGGATCAAATGCCTGCGTTGTTTTTTTCTTTTTTTAAACTTTGCTTGGTTTACATTCGGGGTTGGAGGGAGGGAGTCCAATAGGGGCTAAATGCTTTGTAAATGGACTTGTGTTTGTTAGAACCCGGCGGGCAGCGCGCCAGTTTGCGTTAAGCCACATGACGGCGTGCTATTTTGGCACGGAGGGGTCGGCCTTTTTTTCTGACAGTGAGCGAGACTTGTTGAGCTTGGCCTGCGACTAGAATCCCCCCATCTCTCTCTCTCTCTCTCTCTCCCTCTCTGGATTTAGAAGACATTTGTAGAATCGGCCTCAGGTCTTAATGGGTTAAAGGCTTGATAAATTACTTTCCATTGTGATACCGATAAATAGGAACTTACGTTAGTTCCATTGATCAATGCCGGAACACAAAAAAATGCATGCGGGGCCCGCCCATCAAACCACTTCACACGGCAGCTGTGTTAAGTGGTCCGATGGTGTGAACCGCCAAACCCTTTCAACATTTTGAAGCAGAGCCCTGGAATCCAGAAACGGTTGGAAAACCCCTGGCCTTATTACATCATCCTCCGCCACTGAAAAAGGGGAGAAGGAAGAGGCAATAATATTTGCCTCTGAGATGTAGTGGAGTAGAAGTAAAAGTACAGAAAATTGGAAATACCCCAGTAAAGTAAAAAAATACCTCAAAACTGTACTTAAGTACCGTACTTGAGTAAATGTAGTTAGTTACTTTAGACCACTGCTGACACGTGAAAGCTCTTAAACTTCAATCATCATTTTGAGTGTGGGAGTGGGCTTCTCAATGAGAGAGAGAGAGAGTGGAGAGAGAGAGAGAGAGGACCCCCCACCCCCCCGCAAACGTTCTACTAAAACCGAACCAAATGGGCCGGAATGTTGACACCATGTACCCATTCTAACCAAAATCTAAGCCACATCACACAAAACTCAACCACCCATGGCCAATTAATAACCCATCAACTCGGCCGTAAACACTTTAACACGCTTTTGACCCCCCGAATATGGCACCTCGTATAAACAGCGAAACAGCTTAGAAAACTGTCAGCTAACTGTAAACTACAGGAACTGTAGCCACCCCACACTTATACAGACCTCGTTTTATTATAGGAAGGAACATATACCGTAGGTAGAAACCCCCCCAAAAAGATCCTTTGACAACCTCGCTGCGCACCACTTGGAAGGTATAACAGAAGGACTTCAACAACTCGCTAGAGCTATTATCGATTAATTAATTCATTGATAACCTTATCGATTGATTAATCGATTGATAAGCGGTGCTTTTTAGGATCAAAAGGGGAAAATTCTTGTCCGAAACCGAAAATGAGTCCTGAAACATAATTGCCTTGATGTATTCAACATTAACGAGCATCAACGAGCATCAGCTGGACACAGACACGCAAACCTCCCATTTCTGCAGTGCTCTATGGAGTCTGCCTCATTTCTCTCCAAAAGCCCTTGAATATGATGCAATATGATTAAGGATTACTGTGATTATGGTTTGATTTGATGTCACACACAAACAAACTTTTTATTTTTTCAATTAATTGAAAATCAATACATTTCATCAGGTAAATTCTTAACATCCCTAATTGTTCATATTCCAGCCCAAGGACCCCTAGCTGAGAGAGGGATGAAGCCCCCCCCCCCACACACACACTACATATACAATTGTGTAGCAGATAAAGAGGTTTTCATAGATTTCATAGCTAGCTTCATAGACTGGTTTGACAGCACTGTCATCAGTTATATTTTGGATTCATGTGTATTTTCAAAACCTTTAAAACATAGTCAACTTGACCTTTGGCTCTGCACTTGGTCCGCTCTTTTTTCCTTCTCTCAAACCTGATACAAGCTCTACAATGTGAGCTTGTAGAACGGCTATTTTCAGCTCAGAAAAAGGCACGCTAGGGTTCAAGTGGTTAAAGTAAAAACATAATAATCCTTTCACACAAAGATTTGGCAGGGCCCCTATAGTTTGGCCCTGTAGTAATTCTGAGGACCCCCTAGGGCTCCCGGACCCGCCCCCCCCCCCCCCCCCCCCCCATGTCCAAAGACCCCTGCGCAAGAGGATTCTGGTCCATTCCAAAACATCAGGCTTTTGGCCCATTGAAAACATCAGGCCTAGTACACAACACATTTTATTGGCATCCTTGTCGCTCCTTCCTGTTCACATACACATGCAAATGAGGAAGTCACATAAAAGATGGGGCTGCGAGGCAATCATCTGCTATTTTCAAGTCCATGTCACCAGCAGCAGCACACAACTATGTATTCAAGTCAGCAGTGGTGTGAAGTAACTACGTACATTTACTCAAGTACTGTACTTAAGTACAATTTTGAGGTACTTTCACTTTACTGGAGTATCTCCAATTGTCTGTATACTTTTACTTCTACTCCCCTACATCTCAGAGACAAATATCATACTTTCGCTCCACTACAATTATTTGAAAACTTTAGTTACTAGTTACTTTGTAGATTTTGACTACAAAACATACAGTACATTAACCGCTATATGCATTTCGGCCATTTGAAAATAGCCGATCTACAAGCTCACAATGCGTCGCATCTGCCATTTTCAAAAGATTTGTTTACATTGTATACATTTGAAAACTTGTGAAATGGGACATTCTGCATAATGAGCACTTTCTACTTTTGGTACTTTAAGTACATTTTGATACCAGTACTCTTACTCAAGTACATTTTGAATGCCGGACTTTTACTTGTAACCGAGTATTTCTACATAATTGCAGTAAGAGTACTTTTTCCACCACTGCAAGTCAGGCATATCGGCCAACCCCCCCCCGACCCCTAAACCTAACCTCTACATGCCACAATCCTAACCCGGACCTGAATCTTTGCCTAATTGTAAGCTTTAACTCCCCAAATCCTCTGTGTGACCATAAAACAACCATTCCTCTTGTGAGGATCAGGAAAATTGTCCAATTTGTCAATTTCTACTATACTTTGTGTGGACATTTGGCCCTCAGTAGTATAGTAATAGAAAGTACACACATACACACACGCGCGCACACACACACACACACACACACACACACACACACACACACACACACACACACACACACACACACACACACACACACACACACACACACACACACACACACACACACACACACAGTGGTGGGAAAAGTACTCAATTGCTTTACTTGAGTAAAAGTACCAATATTGCAATGTAGAAGCACTCCGTTACAAGTACAAGTCCAGGATTCAAATTTTACTTGAGTAAAAGTGCAAAAGTATTGGCATCAAAATGCACTTAAAGTACCAAGCTCATGCGACGCGTTGTGAGCTTGTAGTGGAGATTGTAGTGGAGTAAAAGTACAATATTTGCCTCTGAGCCTCGGAGCAGAAGTAAAAGTATAGATAATTGGAAATACTCCAGTAAAGTAAGTTCAGTACTTGAGTAAATGCACTTGGTTACTTTACACCACTGCACACAACAACCCCCCCCCCTCCGGCCAAAACAGAACTGCGCTCGGTAGAAAAAATGTGTGTCTTTCACAAAGCGCGTCTGTCAGGGAACCGCCGCGCCAAATGCCAGGCGGAGCGGACAGAGTCGCCACTGAGCCACCTGATATGGTGCAGCTGTTTCCAACCAGAGGCAAAGGGCTGGGCTGGGCCAAGATGTGGGCTTTGTGTCATCATTGTAGGACTCCATTCACTGGGACAACGAGGCGGACAGGGGGGACATTGAAGAGCACTTTTACTGCCGTTCTTACAGTTTACAGTTGAGGCATTTACAGAGGTGTAAAGTAATTAAGTACAATTACTCAAGTACTGTACTTAAGTACAATTATTTATGAGGTACTTTTTACTTTACCGGAGTTTTTCCAATTGTCTATACTTTTGCTTGCAAATATTGTACTTTTACTCCACTACAATTATTTGAAAACTTTATAGTTACTGGTTACGTTGCAGATATAAATATATTACATTGTAAAACACGCATTAACCACTTTAGCCCTATTTTATACATAGGCTATTTAAAAATAGCCGATCGACAAGCTCACAACCTGTAGATCTGCTATTTTCAAACATAGAGTACCTTTACTTTTGGTTTACTTTAAGTACATGTTGATACCAGAACTTGTGTACTTTTACTCAAGTACATTTTTTGTATTCCGGACTTTTAATTTGAACAGAGTACTTCTACATTGCAGTATTGATACTTTTTTCCACCATTTGAATACTTTTTTCCACCACTGGTGTTATCATTGTAGGACTCCATTCACTGGGACATTAAGGAGGCGGACAGGGGGGACGGGGGGACGGGACATTGAAGAGCACTTTTACTGCCGTTCTTACAGTTTACAGTTGAGGCATTTAGCAGCCGCTCTTTATCCAGAGCGACTCACACACACAGAGAGTGAAGCAGGAGGGAGCGTGAACCCGATACAGTCAACAAAAGAGTCGAGTAGAGAGAGTGCTTCAAAGAAACTAGGCTACAGATAAACATAGCTTACTGTCTAAACAATGAGCTATCTAGGTAACATTCTTCTGAACAATTGTGGTCAAAGCAAACCAAGTCTAAAGAACAAAAAAAGAAAAACATTCCTGACGTAAGTCACTGTCACTGACACTGTTTCTTAAATCTGCGTCTATGTGTGCCGTTAAAGGGATAGTTCACCCCCAAAATGATTTTTTTTCCTATCGATTAGTCGCCCCATGGAGAACTTGAATTCATGGATATTCTTTTGTTTTTGTCGTATTCATAAAGGCAATCATTTCATGTCCGGCAGCGGTTCCGGTAGGAGACACAAAGAGTATCCTGTGTGTCTCCTACCGGAACCGCTGCCTACCGGTCCGCTGGTCATCCAATTATTGGCTTAGCAATGCGACAAAAACTAAAAAATCACACCCAGTGTGAAGTGGGCGGTGTGGTCACAGTGGTCATCACAGTGATGGAAGTTCACTTTAAGTACAATGGTGGCCAATCACAGTGCAGCGAATGTCGATGTCCAAAACTGACATATAGGGGCGGTTGCACCGCCCAAAAATATCCATGAATTCAAGTCTCCATGGGGTGACTAATCGATAGGAAAAAAGTCATTTTGGGGGTGAACTATCCCTTTAATGTGTTCCACTGTTGTCCTATTGGATCATGACCTGCAAACACTCTGGCATACATAGGCGTATGAGTGTGAGTGTGAGTCTGTGTCTGTGTCTGTGTCTGTGTCTGTGTCTGTGTCTGTGTCTGTGTCTGTGTGTGTGTGTGTGTGTGTGTGTGTGTGTGTGTGTGTGTGTGTGTGTGTGTGTGTGTGTGTGTGCGTGCGTGCGTGCGCGCGTGCGTGCGTGCGTGTGTGTGAACTGACACTCTGCCGCTGCTCTGCACCGTACTGACTCTGCCTATGTTCAGGGTTGCCAGATCTGCTTATTATAATTTCACCGCAAGATTTGTATTTGAAAATAGCCGATCTACAAGCTCACAACGCGTCGCATCGCGACGCGTTGTGAGCATGTAGATCTGCTATTTTTGAAATAGCTGATGTATATGTTAAAGTACTCATGTGGCCCATAGTTGCTTCTTTTGGGCTGGTTTTCCTAGACCTGGTTGCTTGTTTCTCTCACAGAATCTGGCAACACTGCCTGTGTTTAGTTCAGTGTGGCACACATACTTCTCTGACACTGCACTTTGTGTTGCAATGTTGTTAGCCCACAAAGTTAAGCAGTTAAACCCCCTCTAGACTTAGTTCACTGCGTCTCAAAGTGGGGGAAATTAGGAACGGTGCCAACCCAGTGCTTGTCAGATGTTAATACCCTCCAGGGGGAGTGTTTTTTTGGGGGGTGCGAGGTGGAGGGTGACACACACACACACACACACACACACACACACACACACACACACACAGAGTGTAAAGTACATTTGCTCAAGTACTGTACACTTTTGAGGATTTTTTACTTTACTGGAGTGTTTCCAATTTTCAATACTTTTACTTCTACTCCACTACATCTCGGAGGCAAATATTATACTTTTACTCCACTACAATTATTTGAAAAACTAGTCACTTTGTAGATTTTGATTATCATTAAAAAACACTTCCGCCCTACAGTATATATACATAGGCTATTTGAAAATAGCCGATCTACAAGCTCACAACGCGAAGCGACGCGTTGTGAGCTTGTAGATCGGCTATTTTCGAAAGATTTGTATAGACGTTTCAAAACTTGTGAAATGGGACCTTCTGCATAATGAGTATGTTTACTTTTGGTACTCTAACTCTAACTATATTTTGATGCCAATAGTTTTATACTTTTACTCAGGTACATTTTTAATACCAGACTTTTACTTGTAACTAGAGTATTTCTCTACATTGCAGTATTTGACACTTGTACTCAAGTAACAAATGTGAGTACTTCTTCCACCACTGACGCACACTGACCCACACACACACACGTGGCCCCCCCCCGGAGGACAGCGGGGGGAGCCCGGCTGCTGTGCCCCCCCCCTCCGGCCGGGCTAGGGGGGGAACAAACCACAGTTATCATCATGCCGTTGGTGCTGAATGTCGTGAGGGCCGCTATTCATCAGGCCAAGAAGACCCGGGGAGTTAGAGACTAGAGAGGGGACGGGGGGGGGACGGACGGACGGGACATAAGCGGCTGGTGGTCTCGGGTTGCAAGCGAGCGGGCTCGAGCTCCCCGACTCCATAATACCATAGACAAAAAAACCACCACCTTAATGACACTGTCAGGAGCCAGCAGTCTTTCCACAGTCACTCCACTTCTTCTCCCTGTGTGTGTGTGTGTGTGTGTGTGTGTGTGTGTGTGTGTGTGTGTGTGTGTGTGTGTGTGTGTGTGTGTGTGTGTGTGTGTCTCCCCCTCTCTCTCTCCCCTCTGCCTCTCCCTCTTTCTATCTCTCTGAGGGGAAAGTTATTTCATAAGCACTACACATTCAGAGTGCCATTAGCAGTGTGTCCCCTATAATAAACCAACACTTACACCACTTAATAATAGGCTAATGATTTTTCAGTTTTTATTTTTTCAAATATAGACCCTAAAGCTTATATCCACATGGGATGGGACTAGTAAATAAAGTGTTCAAATAATTGTACTGGAGTAAAAGTATAATATTTTCCTCTGAAGATGTAGTAGAAGTAGTACAAGTAAAAGTACAGAAAATTGGAAATACTCCAGTAAAGTAAAAGTACCTCAAAACTGTACTTAAGTACAGTACTTGAGTAAATGTACTTAGTTACTTTACACCACAGGTTTTCTCTGCTCAAGGTTTTTAACTTGATGTCAGTTCTATTAAGCTGTACTTTCAAAACACTCAATCTAATTCACCAATATCTCAACCTTTTGCTATGATTCACTGTTTTCATATGAAATGAAAAAAGAAAAAAAAACTCAATTCAGAATGGGTCACACATGATAGCAGTGATTATTTGTTTAAACAAACATGTTGAAAGAGCCACAACAAAACAACGCAATGCAATGAAACGGGTGGACTGGACAACAGTGTATTAATTACACCATTGGTTCTCAAAGTGGGGTCCGGGGATCCCGAAGGGTCCTTGCGGGGGTTCCAGGGGGTCCCCAGCAAAAGTAGTAATGTACCATCACAATCATATTAACCACTTTATCAATGTATATGTTGGCTATTCAAAAAATAAGCAGAGCTATTCCACATCTGCTATGTTTGAAATATATTGAAAATATTTGGATTTTCTTTTTTTTACACAAATCTTCTCTTTTGGGCACAAAACCTTTTCAGATGGGGGTCCGCAACCAAATACATATCAATTTGGGGGTCCTTGGCATTAAAAAAAGGTTTGAGAACCACTGTATTAAAGAACTATTTCAATCAAAACGCAATTGCTATGAACATTTGTGGATCAGAATAATGATTATTCTCCACACACATTATCAATGAGACAGCTGTTTGAGAGACTGCAGGATAACTGATTTATACCAAGTTTCACCCAGAAAAAAATAGCACATCTATTAGGAGACTGCTGGATAACTGATCTAAAGTTGCACCCAGAAAAAATAGCAGATCTATACGTTTGAGAGACTGCAGGATAACTGATCTATACCAAGTTGCACCTAGAAAAAAATAGCAGATCTATAAGTTTGAGAGACGCAGGATAACTGTACCAAGTTGCGCGCTAGAGGACGCGTATATAGCAGACCTACAAGCCCCCCAAAAAAGCAGATATATAAGTTTGTGCGACTGCAAGATAACTGTGCGCTGGAGAACGCGTACAGCAGATCTAAAATAGCAGATCTACAAGCTCACAACTCGTCGCGGACGCGACGCGTTGTGAGCTTGTAAATCTGCTATTTTTTTCCACAACAACTCAACAAACTCACCCCTGCTGGAAGCGAACAAAATGGGGTCGCTCCTCATGATGATATAGATGATGATTCAGGTTCCAAAAACGATCGTATAAACAACAATAATTCCAACCGGGTATAATATATACTGTGTACAGCTAAACGGTATTCCCCGGGAGTCGGGACAGAGAGGAGCCGCCGGGCGGGTCACCGACAGCCGGCCAGAGGTTTCTCCTTCTCCCGGCGAAGAGGAGGAGAGCTTTGGATGATGGAACTTCAAGAACCTCCTCTTTTCCTTTCAAAACTTTCCTGTTTTCTCTCCTCCCTCTTTTTTTCCCCTCCTCCTTTTGTCTACCGTCCCATAGCCCGGACGGTCCAGTAGACTGCATTGGTGGGGAAGTAAGTACATTTACTCAAGTACTGGACTTGAGCTGGACTTGATTTACAATTTTGAGGATTTTTACTTTACTAGAGTATTTCAAATGTTCTATAATTTGTACTTCTACTCCGTTACATCTCAGAGGCAAATATTGTACTTTTACTCCACCACAATTATTTGAAAACTTTAGTTACTAGTTACTTTGTAGATTTTGATTATTATTACAAACATTACCCACTTCAGCCCTAGGCCATTTGAAAATAGCCGATCTACAAGCTCACAATGCGTACAGATGCACAAATAAATAAATGCATGTAGTTAGTTAGTTAGTTCGTTCGTTAGTAATAGGCTATTTCTACTTATTACTTATACTTACTTATTTAATTGTGTTTTTTTTATTTCTTAAAAATGCGTCAGGAATGGTAGACTTCGCCCTGTGTTCCTTCTTGAGGAGATTCAAGGTGTGTGTGTGTGTGTGTGTGTGTGTGTGTGTGTGTGTGTGTGTGTGTGTGTGTGTGTGTGTGTGTGTGTGTGTGTGTGTGTGTGTGTGTTGTTATTATGATCAGCTAATAATCATAACAGTAAAGACAGGCCACCGCTGTCAGTGGTTGCCCCGCAACTTATAGCCAATGGCGTTGCGGCCGTCCATCCGGGCTATGGGATGGGGTTCTCTCTCTCTCTCTCTCTCTCTCTCTCTCTCTCTCTCTCTCTCTCTCTCTCTCTCTCTCTCTCTCTCTCTCTCTCTCTCTCTCTCTCTCTCTCTCTCTCTCTCTCTCTCTCTCTCTCTCTCTCTCTCTCTCTCTCTCTCTCTCTCTCTCTCTCTCTCTAGCAATGCAAATTTCTATGTTGACATTTTTAAATGTTGACCAAAAAATAGATCAATAAATCTTGTTTATTTCGTGATGCATTTTGCAAGTTTGGGGTCCTGCAAAGGCACCTTCACATGATGTCAATTCACATCATGTGTCTGTTGTGTCTTCTGCAGAAGACACAGAATGTGAATTCACGTGATCTTGATGGTTTACCCGGCTAGTCAACAGCAGCCTACAATTGTCTTTGAGATATAGTGGAGTGAAAAGTATAAGCTTAAATAAAAACAATGATTCAAGTAAAGCACAGCTACTTACTTCAAAAAGAAAAAGTGCAGTAATCAAGTAAAATGTCCTCCACCACCACTGCTGATGAGTCAGCTGAAGGCTCCATAGTGTTCCAGTCTGTGTTGATGAACTGAATTCACGTAGGCTACAGGCCCACAATGGTAACCCAGTCCCCAGGACTATCTGTTCCATTCTGGTCAAACAGAGTCAGGGTGCTGATATTGTGCATGCTCACTGGAAACACTCTCAGGGGCCGTCACGGCCATTTACTGTGCGTACGACGCGACACCCTCACTCTCACAGATCCGTGATTTCATATCCCCCATTTTTTGAAGAAAAAAAAATATAATATATATATATATATTTTTTTTATCATAAATGTTTTTCACGCTTTTTCAAAAGTAGCAGATCTACAAGCTATGAGCTTGTAGATCTGCTATTCTTGAATAGCCAAAGTGTAAAATAAGGGGTATAGTCCACCGAAAGTCCATCCCCCCCACCTTCTGAGAGCCTGTGACGTCCCTGAACACTCTGCTACACCAGTGGGTCTCAAAGTGTGGTCCAGGGACCCTCATGGTTCCTTGAGGGGGTTCCAAATGGCCCCTGGTGGGTGTGTAACTCTGAGAGTGTACACATGGACACTCTCTCAGAGTTATGGTGGTCGTTGAAATGAAAAATGTTGGAGGACCACAGAGCCGTCATTAAAATCACTGGTAACACCTCTGAAGGAAGTAAGGAAGAGGCCCAATTTATTTCCAATAAGGCTGCTGTGCACAGAGGCTATTCATGACTGAAAAAGAGCAGTCAGAGGCACACCCCTCTCCCCTCCGCCATCCCCCCTCTGACGGCAGATGGGATATTAACCCCCGGCAGGGTTCTTGTTGCCCCCGGGGACAGTGGGAAACGTCAGCTTATGGTAATAGGGGGTAATTAAGGAGTCTCTATTTCTCTCATTACTCATTCTCCTCACCTCAATGTGGTTTAACCTCTATAGAAAGTGCACCAAAACACATGGTTTTACCTCTATAGAAAGTGCACCAAAACACATGGTTTTACCTCTATAGAAAGTGCACCAAAACACATGGTTTTACCTCTATAGAAAGTGCACCAAAACACATGGTTTTACCTCTATAGAAAGCGCACCAAAACACATGGTTTTACCTCTATAGAAAGTGCACCAAAACACATGGTTTTACCACGGTTTTCCGTTTACTACTCACTATGGGATATCAGCGCCCCCAGGCGATGTACAGAGCAACACACACGCTCCCGATGCCAATTCACTGATTGGCTTAGGGTATGTCACGAGTCCGGAAGACCCGGGAGTACAAAGGCTCCACGTGACATAGGCTCTTCCTCTTTTCACCACTCTGCATGCGAATGCGCAGACAGCTATCACACACAACAGTTAAGTATAAAGATTTTTTCAACGTAACCCAAAGCGGGAATAAGGAGTATTCCCCACGGGAAAAATCTTGCTACTTATAAGTCATCTCCCGAGACTTATATAAAAATTTTCCTGAATTATCTTCTAAGTGTTTTCATTCATTCTTGGTCTGTTTTGAAAAAACGCCGGTTAGCGGCTATGTAAGCTAACCGAGTTGCTAGGCTAACGCTAGGAGCTAGGCTACTAGCTAGGCCTTTAGCCTGTTGTTTCCCCAGACCGAGGACCAAGATGGAACCACCGTGGAGTGGCAGGTTCGCGGAAAGCGACCTCCTCGTCGCCGCAGACGACCCCCACCGCGTCTGCATCCACTGCTGGGGGGTCGATCACGCGTTCTGCGCCGGGACCCACCCGGGCGAGCCAGATGCGTGCCCGAACTGCGCGATGTTCACCGTTCCTCAACTCAACGCTCGGCTTGTCAGGGCTAGGACCCTGGTCGGCTGGACTAGACGAGACAACGGTGAGGCCTCAACCGAGGAAGAGATCCTCGATCCTGTGGCGGCTGGTTTCAACGAATGGCTAGCCTCACTAAGCAACAGGTTGTTAGCAGCGCTGTTCTAGCTTAGCTTGCTCGCTAGGACAACACCAGCTCGTTAGCCTCCTCTGGCCGGCGTCTGTACCACGAAGGACGAGACTATACGCCGACATCCAGCGTGAGGGCTCCTGGATGAAGAGCAACCGCGAAAAGATTCATCGGGTGCTTTGAGACACATAAAACGTTTTCATAAGAGTATGTTGAACTGTTTATGCTGTTTCCACTGTCTCTGTGCTTTATTTTGTTCCATTAAAAATTCCCAAAATACACAAGCACAATATCCAGCCCCGGTCAGGAGGTCACGACGCTAGGGGTCCCAGGGGGTCCCCGGGCGTTGATGGCCTCCTCTAATAAGCCCATTGTGCCTGTCAGGCCTGACTTGACAGCATGATAGAAACTAATGGGATACTTCTCTGCCTGTTTTCAACAACTGTCGGGGGGCATCGACTCATTGGGATCACTAGGTGGTCCCCGTGTTGATAACCCCCCCTTATAAGCCCAAAGCGCTTGGACTGTCCCTTGGCGACTTTCCAAACGCTGCTGGGATACATTGTAGACATGCTTGAATAAAATGCAGGTAATGTAAACCTTACGAGCTGGTCAGCTGAAAGCTAAGTGCTACCTGTAGCTAGAATAAGCTAAGCTAGGCTAAGCTAAAGGCTAAACTAGGCTAAGCTAAAGCTAAACTAGGTGGCCCGGCCACGCCGGTCGGGGGGCATCGACTCATTGGGATCACTAGGTGGTCCCCGTGTTGATAACCCCCCCTTATAAGCCCAAAGCGCTTGGACTGTCCCTTGGCGACTTTCCAAACGCTGCTGGGATACATTGTAGACATGCTTGAATAAAATGCAGGTAATGTAAACCTTACGAGCTGGTCAGCTGAAAGCTAAGTGCTACCTGTAGCTAGAATAAGCTAAGCTAGGCTAAGCTAAAGCTAAACTAGGTAGCCCGGCCACGCCGGTTTGTACCCTCTGTCCACTAGGGGGCGCCAGAGCGTCACTGTGGGACGGAGGGTTCACAAATGGCCGCCGGGTCAAGGGTCGGACCCAGTGACCCCTGACCGCTGTGTTTACAATCTGTTGAGTACCGTGTCACGCCAGCCTCTGGGGGGCGACAGAGCGCTTCCTTCAGGGAAGGCGGCTCCGTCGCCTCCTCCAGCCAGGCCAAGGGGCCTAGATAAGATGGCGACGGACTTTGTAAACACCAAGGGAGCAGCGTGGGATGCTTCCGTACTCAGTCACGTGACCCCCACGCGTTTACCGTCAGGACCAGCGCTACTTCTCTTCACTGTCCCTAACGGTGGATTAGGTGTCGACGTCACCTGTTTCCATGGAAACGGATGTCAACGTCTCCTCATTCCTGGTGAGTTAGCCGTCACCAGCTGTGGTACCTGCTAGGTTAGCATAGCCTCCAGTCTGGCTGCTGTTGTTTCACGTAGCGGCTAACTAGCCTCACTAACATCGACACAGTTAAAGAGCAGTGTTGTTTTGGTGCAGCGCTTAGCCAGCCCCCCCCTAAAAAACAACGCTGCGGTGGCCATAGCTCTTGGTTAGCCAAACAGCTTCAGGTAGCAGCTAAAGGCTTAAAGCGACCTGTAGCTAGGCTAGACTAGGCTAGGATGAGCTTACAAGCTAAGCTAGTTTGCCCTTTGTCTGCACTACCACGATGGAGGCTCCGGTTCATCGGGTGCTTTGAGACACACATAAATTGTTTTCATAAGAGTATGTAAAACTGTTTATGTTGATTACACTGTCTCTGTGCTTTATTTTGTTTCATTAAAAATGTCCTAAAATACACAAGCATATTATCCAGCCCCGGTCAGGAGGTCACAACGCTGGGGGTCCCAGGGGGTCCCCGGGTCGATGGCCTCCTATGAGCACTTTGTGCTTTGAGACAGACATAAATTGTTTTCCATAAGAGTATGTTAAACCTGTTTATGCTGTTTATACTGTCTCTGTGCTTTATTTTGTTCCATTAACAATGTCCTAAAATACACAAGCACATTATCCTGCCCTGGTCAGGAGGTCACGACGCTAGGGGTCCCAGGGGGTCCCCGGGTCGATGACCTCCTATGAGCCCATTGGGCTTTGAGACACATAAAGGGTTTTTCATAAGAGTATGTTAAAACTGTTTATGTTGCTTTCACTGTCTATGTGCTTTATTTTGGTCCATTAAGAATGTCCTAAAATACACAAGCACATTATCCGGCCCCGGCCAGGAGGTCACGACGCTAGGGGTCCCAGGGGGTCCCCGGGTCGATGACCTCCTATGAGCACATTGTGCTTTGAGACACACATAAAGGGTTTTTCATAAGAGTATGTTGAAACTGTTTATGTTGTTTATACTGTCTCTGTGCTTTATTTTGTTCCATTAACAATGTCCTAAAATACACAAGCACATTATCCAGTCCCGGTCAGGAGGTCACGACGCTAGGGGTCCCAGGGGGTCCCCGGGTCGATGACCTCCTATGAGCCGTTGTGCCTGTCAGGCCTGTTTCACAGCATGGTAGACACTAGCGGACGCCACAGTACGAGTCCACTGGACCGCGTGGCGACGTCATCGGTCCCAGTGGAAACGGGCACGTTGTCCACGGGACTGATAACAGCGGCGCCCCCTCCCGACTCGCTCGCTCGGTGAGCAGCTTTTGGGAGGGTTGCAATCCGAATCTGTTTACTTTCCCAGTACATCAGCGTTGCACTGTGTTTTTTACTGGTTAAGCTCAGTACAGCAGTAACACACTGTGGTTGTACTGATCAGCTCCCCTGAACAACAACAACAACACATTGTGGTTGCACTGGTGTGTTTTCCATATGCCTTGTGTTACTTCCTATGTCTGACGAGTGTTTCTCTCTCAAACGGAAGATAGAAGCAGCCTTGACTCTGAGAGAGGAGGCCTCTCTCCTGAGCAAGGGCGTCATCAGAGAAATATCTACGAATCAGAACCAACTGGGGTTTTCTGTTCAAAACTTTTTTCTGATGAGAAGAAAAGGGGGGGGGGCGTACGGCCCTCTCTGAATCTGAAGGGCCTCAACAAGTGCCTAATGGGTTCCTTTTCAATGTTGACGACCGTGAAGCCGTTGCGAACGGTACGTCAGGGGCACTGGTGGACGGGCATCGACCTCTAGGTTGCTTGCCTCCACGTTCCAATCTGGCCTCCACACAGAAATTTCCTGCACTTCGGCTACAAAGGGGAAGTGTACGAGTACATGGTTCTCCCTTTTGGTATGTCGTTGAGCCCGCGGGTGTTCGTAAAGTGTACCAATGCGGCCATTGCTCCACTACGGAGACAGGGAATCCGTCTGTCGACCTACATCGACGTCTGGTTAATAGCCGCGGGCTCGGAGTGGGAGGTGGCGCGGCACACGACCGTGGCCATCTCCCACCTGACGTCACTGGGTTTCACAATCAACGCCCAGATGAGCGTTCTGGTTCCGTCCCAGCGGGCCACCTTCTTGGGGATCTCGCTGGACTCGAACACGCTCAGGGCACGCCTATCCAAGGAGAGGATAGACAGCGTTTTGGCTTTGTGAGGTCTTTCCGCCAGGGGCGTCAAGTTACTTACAAACAATGCATTTAAGCGGTGGGTCTTCTGGCTTCGGCCACTCACTTAATCCGCTAAGGCAGGCTCTACATGGGACCTGCTCAGAGGTGGCTGAGGGCTCTTCGGATCCCGCCCACCTCAGGTCGTCGCTCAGTGACGGTGTCTCCATGGTGCATGGAGGCACTCAGACCATGGTCACGAGCAACCTTTCTGTCCCAGGGGGTCAGTATAGGAGCTGTGATTTCGTGTTGGACGGTCTAGCGCGCAGATGACGCTATGGTGCGACTCACGACTCGCATCCATACAGGCGTCTCATGTGCCGGGCCTCCAGAACCGCGGAGCGGACCTGCTGTCCAGAGGCGGTCTCCGTTACGGAGAGTGGTTTTCGATCCGAAAGTGGCGGACCAAATCTGGTGTAGGTTCGGCCGCCCCCAGATCGATTTGTTTGCTTCCGAAGAGAACGCAAAGTGTTCTCGTTTTTTCTCAGTGAAGGCGGGGGACCGCTCCATGGACATGGACGCCTTGGCACACAGTTGGCCGAGCGAACTGCTTTATGCCTTCCCGCCAATGGAGTTGATCCTTCCTACGTTGGAGAGGATCAGACTCCTGGGTTTGTCGGTGTTGCTGGTGGTCCCAGCGTGGGGCACGTGGAGATCGGAGGTAACTCCGCTCCTTTAAGACGTGCCTCTGGCCCTCCCTGTCCTCGTGGACCTGCTGCGGCAGGGAGGGGACGAGGTGTCCCACGGACGCCCTCAGGACCTAGACCTGTGGGTTGGCCCGTGAAGAGGGCAATTTTAAGCTCGTGTGGCCCCCCCGCTGACGTGGTGGCTACCATTCAGGGCGCGAGGGCCGTGTCCACGAGGAATGCTTATGATGTTAGATGGAATATGTTCGCATCTTGGTGTCTGGAGCAGTCACCGGTGGTGATGGCTTTCCAGGCCTCGGTGTGTAGCATTCTCACTTTCTACAAAAAAGGTTAGCCCGGGATTTATCCTTCTCAGCAGTAAAGGTGTATTTATCGGCCATTCGGCTTGCCACGAGGCGTTCGATGGCAAGACGGTGGGCCAGCATCCCTTAGTGCGCCGGTTGCGGCGCCAGGAGAGCTAGACCGGTTAACAGGCCACTGTTCCCAGTCTGGGATCTGACGGTGGTGCTGGATGCACTGTGCCGTCCCCCGTTCGAGCCTTTTGAGTCTGCTGATTTGAGGATCGTCAGTCTCAAAACGGTCCTCTTGGTGGCCCTGTCTACGGCTAAACGGGTCAGCGACATGCACGCGCTCTCGGTGAGTCCGGAGTGCATGAAGTTCCTGAACAACGACAGAAGGGTTTTGCTTAAACCCAACCTGACGTTCGTTACAAAGACCGGGGTGGTGGCCCCAGACCCGGTTGAGTTGGTGGCTTTTCATCCGCCTCCCTTCGTTTCGGCGGAGGATAAGCGGTTGCATTGTCTCTGTCCAGTGAGAGCCCTGAAGCTCTATTGTCAGAGGACAGCGGCCAATCGTTCATCGACGCAACTCTTTGTCTCTTTTGGCGTGGGGGTTCAGAGGAAGGCGGTCACTAAGACGACGCTTTCTAGATGGATCCGAGATGCCGTTAAGCTAGCTTATGTCAGCAGTGGGGCCCCAGTCCCGGGGGGTCTGAGGGCCCACTCTACTAGAGGCATGGCTACGTCCTGGGCTCTCTGCAAGGGGGCTTCGATCCAGGAGATCTGTGCAGCGGCAAATTGGTCGTCTCCTTCGACTTTTGCGGCCTTTTACAGCCTGGACGTGGCGGCGGCGTCCTTGGCGCGCGCGGTCCTAGGTGTAGCAGATGCCTCCAGGCCAGTGAAGGGAAGGGAGTAGGCTTGGGGCTTTTCTCCCTATCTCTCGACTTCCTCTGGGGTTTCCATGAGACCAGCTGGGCTGGCTCCCAGGAGATGGGGCCCTGTTCCTCATATTGAGTTATGAGGCAGGCCTGTGTCTGCCTGTTAGTAAATAGGCGGACTCTGGAGCCTGTCAGGGCCTAGTCTTTATTATCTATCCCGCGCCCCAGCCCGGTGGGTTGGGGGCGCCCGTGGGGCCATAGGTCGCGTCCGTGTGGGCGGGACCTAGGGGCTGAGGGGCGTGCGGGCCTGTCAGGGTTGTGTGGCTCATTACCTCAAGGGGGGTTTATGAATCCCATAGTGAGTAGTAAACGGAAAACCGTGGTAAAACTAGAGGTTACGAATGTAACCCCGGTTTTAGTAGGTTTGGAGTTTACTACTCACCAGACACCCCTTTCTGTGCGCATTTGGCATGCAGAGAGGTGAATGTTAAGAGGAAGAGCCTATGTCACGTGGAGCCTTTGTACTCCCGGGTCTTCCGGACTCGTGACATACCCTAAGCCAATCAGTGAATTGGCATCGGGAGCGTGTGTGTTGCTCTGTACATCGCCTGGGGGCGCTGATATCCCATAGTGAGTAGTAAACTCCAAACCTACTAAAACCGGGGTTACATTCGTAACCTCTAGTTTTACCTCTATAGAAAGTGCACCAAAACACATGGTTTTACCTCTATAGAGAGTACCAAAACACATGGTTTTACCTCTATAGATAGTGCACCAAAACACATGGTTTCACCTCTATAGATAGTGCACCAAAACACATGGTTTACTGAGAACGTGTGTATCGGGTGGGAAAGTGCACCAATGTGTGTAAAAAGGTCATGCAGATCAAGACATTTACCAAAATAAGTAAATGATCATTTGGTATTTTGTCAGATAACGTATTGAACAATACACTGTGCCCTCTGCCCCATGAACACAGAGAGAGAGAGAGAGAGAGAGAGAGAGAGAGACACACAGACTGAGAGAAACAGACAGACAGAGAGAGAGTTTAGTGTGGAAGTAAAACGTTGCATATAATGGGAATACTAAAGTAAAGTAACTCAAAATGTAAAGTAAATGTACTTAGTTGCTTTCCATCACTACACACACACACACACACACACACACACACACACACACACACACACACACACAACCAGAGTTCAGCCAGACGTGCACACAGGGCTCACTCACACACACACACACACACACACACACACACACACACACACACACACACACACACACACACACACACACACACACACACACACACACACACACACACGCAACCAGAGTTCAGCCAGACGTGCACAAAGGGCTCACACACACACACACACACACTCACACACAAACACACGCGCGCGCGCGCGCACTCGCAGTCCATGCGGTCTGTGTTGATTGCGCGGGACAGGCCTGTCAAAACATACTGCGACCTAATCGGCCTCAGAATGCCTGCAGACTTTATCTTGATTAAATCTTGTTTTCGTCTGTCCAAGAAACATGGCCGAAGCAAAACCTCCGGCCGGGATAAGTACGCAAAGTACGCACAGAAAAACAACACAGCACGCAGGTTGAGTGCTTTGGGGGGTATTTTCATGGGCAAAGTAAGGTGGCATTCCTTTGCTGTCTGACTAGTGTTGAATGTTTATGCATTTGTGAGCACGAGAGCGTATAAATGGAACCAAATGGACCCTCACGGGTCCATTTGGTTCCATTTGTACACTCTCGGAGTTAAATTAACGCCGAGGATTCTGCGGCGTGCAGACCAGATGACCCGAGAGAGTGGGATTATAATAACTGCACAAGAGGAATTCAGTGGGAGGCCTGCTAGTCGAGTTAAGCTGACTCTTATCGTGGTGAAATAGTGTGATGGAGTGACTGTGTGTGTGTGTGTATGTGTGTGTGTGTGTGTGTGTGTGTGTGTGTGTGTGTGTGTGTGTGTGTGTGTGTGTGTGTGTGTGTGTGTGTGTGTGTGTGTGTGTGTGTGTGTGTCGAAAGTACAGATGACTCCTCGGACAGTATTGCAGTAGATGTGGTGTAAGCGAGGATCCAAGTCGAGGTGTGTGTGTGTGTGTGTGTGTGTGTGTGTGTGTGTGTGTGTGTGTGTGATCGTGTGTGTGTGTTTGTGTTATTTGTCTATTCGTTGAGGCATGTTTATTATGAAGCGAAGTGAAGGTCCACCTGACCTGCCAGTGCATGTGTGTGCGTCTGTCTGTCTGTCTGTCTGTCTGTCTGTCTGTCTGTCTGTCTGCGTGCGTGCGTGCGTGCGTGCGTGCGTGCGTGCGTGCGTGCGTGCGTGCGTGCGTGCGTGCATGTGAGTGTGTGTGTGTGTGTGTGTGTGTGTGTGTGTGTGTGCGCGCACTGTGCACTTTTGCAAGCCGCAGCTCGTGCACAGGAGTATCATGCAGAACTATTTCTATGTGATACTTCTTGGCTTGAGACAGTTTTCATGAAGTCAACAATGACATCAGCTTTTTGGCCCCCGACCGAGAGAGAAAACCTTTTTTTGTCTTTCTTCTTCTTCCTTTATTGTCTTTGTTATGTGCATTTAGCCCATTAAGACCTGAGGCCGATTCTACAAGTGCCTTCTAAAATCGGTAGTTCTCACACTTTCAAGATTTTTCAAAAATGTTCAAAAATAGCCGATGTACAAGCTCTGACACAGATCCTTACCTGGTTTTAATGGGTTAGACAGGTCATAACAAATGTAATGAATGGTGGGGCTGAATCGGGAACTTTCTTGCGAGAGGAATCAACTTTTTTATTGTAATCACATCCCAACTGCGTCTCTCACCAACTCAACCCCCAGTAACAGGGGGGGGGTTCCCCCTTTTCCCAAATACACACACACACGCACACACACACACACACACACACACACACACACACACACACACACACACACACACACACACACACACACACACACACACACACACACACACACACACACACACACACACACGCACACACACACAGAAAAAAGAAATAGTTGCATGAACAGAAACCGTTGACATAAATCACAGATAACACCATAAATCCCCCCCCCCCCAACACATCCCCATGGCAAATAATAACACAGCAACAACAATAGGACGATAACAGCACAGACACGCCCCGAGGCATTCTGGGAAATCCCTCCTCAGCAAACTTAACAGCCAGTGGATGCTATACAACAAAATGCCTGGGAAATAAAACCAACAAACCTGACAAATACAAATACAAAACCAAACTGTACAAAAGACGCGTGCTTACGCATACGCTGTGCATACACATACTGTATACAGTAGGGGTGGGACGATATATCAATATCGCGATATATCGCGATACTTTCTCCCGCGATAAATAATCGATATACTGCCGAAAAATATCGATATTAAAAAAATAATAATCTCGTTTGTGATACGTTGTTTTTCCAACTCTGTATTTGTGTAATGATGATTTTGAACTGTTTGGTGCTATTTCATGTGTTTATGAATTGAATACAAGGACTATCGTGAGTTTTGTATATAACATGATTAGGTTCACAAATGCAGCTACACATCTCACTGCCTTACAAACTGTATATCTTGTTCATCATTGTTCAGTCCAGTCTGTGACTGTGACACGGTGGTTCACAACCTGTGGGTCGGGACCCCCAGGGGGGTCCCCACATGATTTTGGGGGGGATGACAATAAAGTGACAATTTAAGTACTTTTTAATACCTAACAAAAAAGTATGATGAAGGGCGTTAATTTACGAAAAAATACAAAAAGTTACAAGAAGATAGGAGGTTTCTGCCCGACAGCAACACTATACTTAGTTGACCAGGTTCTCCCAGGGCTACAAGGTCCACTCCTATATTTTCCTCAACACCAAATCTCTTTGCCGAAAATAGTCGCTGTGTCAAACCGTGCCACAATGGTACGCGTTGTGAGCTTATACATTGGTTATTTTCAGCAAATGTTCGCCAGAGAATAGGAATTCTAAGCTTCATACAGTATATCTCTGCTGTCCGGCAGGAACCAGCTAACTCCAAAATGTTAATTTTTTCAGGAAATAAAAAAAACAAAAGAAAAATGGAGTTAGATACCTTTGCATTAAGTGAGTTAGGAGGTTTTGTTCATCATTGATAAGAACATCTGAATGGACCTCCAAGCTCACGATGAGGTTGGAGGTCAAAAGGGGGTGGAGCCTGGAGACAGCAAAACTAACTCCACCCC
This sequence comes from Gymnoscopelus microlampas, assembly GCF_963454915.1. NCBI lineage: Eukaryota > Metazoa > Chordata > Actinopteri > Myctophiformes > Myctophidae > Gymnoscopelus > Gymnoscopelus microlampas. Next base: position 41,029,142 of record NC_139956.1, on the reverse strand, counting down.
CCTTTGATGGAAGTAGCTGGTTTAGCAGAAAGTTTGCGAGTTTGCTCGGATCCAATGGAGTTAGCTGCTTTTTGTCAGAAGCACTTTTCAATACTTTTCATTGGTTCAATATTTGTTTTACCAACACACAGACGTATAGACCAATTATTTGTTTACTAACATTGAGACTGGACGCACAGGTGATTGTTTCACGCAATCAATTCCCAACCTGTTATTTCGGGCTGCGCTGGTTGCAGCGCACCCCAACCCCCTCTTGTGTGTTGGCTAGTGAGGCGCGTCCTAGCGAGACCTGATAGAATGGGTTTCATTGCACGCATACTGGTTGCACACATACTGGTTCTTATCAGTGTGACGTCTTCTGTTAAGGGGTCTATAGGGTGATCAATAGCACTGATTTATGGAAAAAATGCAAAAGCGGAAAAATGGAGTTAGCTGGTTCCTGCCGGACAGCAACGATATGGTAAATTATGATTGACCAATAACCTATTTTTTTTTTTTTTTTACGTTTCAGGCATTGATACGTTTGCCATGATTTTGATCCGTCAAAGACAGATTGATTTTTGTGAAGAATAGAAGCAACTTTACATGAAAACTGTAGAACCGGGTTATATAGCGTATCGTCCCAGTGTTTAGCAAAAATGCCATAAAGACTTTAAAGTTAGTGGACATTTGTTAATAGTTAAAATTCCCTATTCAGTGTTTTTCCCAGGGGGTGGGATTGTATAATTCCTTTCATAGGCCCATGTAAGGCGATACCTTTGCATTAAGTGAGAGCAAATCTAATAGAGATTGAGACTTCGTAATAGCTTGGAGAGCTCGTCTGCGTCAACCGGCCATCAAACTGTCATATTATACACTACGCCCTGCCCCGTACAACAGTGGAGGAAAGTAACTAGGTACATTTACTTGAGTACTGTACTTAAGTACAATTTGGAGGTATTTTTACTTTACTGGAGTGTTTCCAATATTCAATAATTTTACTTCTACCCCACTACATCTCAGAGGCAAATGTTGTACATTTTACTCCACCACAATTATTAGAAAACTTTAGTTACTAGTTACTTTGTAGATTTTGATTATAATTACAAGACATAAATTAACCTCTTTTGGCTATTTGAAAATAGCGGAGCGACAGGCTCACTTTGCGACGTGTTGTGAGCTTGTAGATCTAGTAAAACTTGAAATGGGATATTTTGCATATTGAGAACTTTTACTTTTGGTACTTTAAGTACATTTTGATGCCGATACTGTTGTACTTTTATTCAAGTGAAATTTTGAACACCGGACTTTTACTTTTTTTTTCAAAGTATTTCTAAATTTGTATTTATTTTTGCAATTTGTTGCCCTTTAAAGCGGTGCTATGTATTTTTTTTTAAATTAATAAATTGTAATTTTGTCCAATATGTATGGTATTGTATGTTAGCACAATATAACTTTTTTATTTTGTCTCCCTGCTCTTCTATTGAGACATTTAGATTGTGTCAAAGGTCATGTCTCACCTAGAATTTAGAATTTTGACGAGATGGTCAAGATTCAATTTATCCCCTGAGCAAGCAGGCAGGCTCTATTAGCTCAATGGTACAAAATGTCAGCACTTGCACAGTGAACCGGGTTCAAATCCGGGGTAGACAAGGAAAGTCACATTGTGCAGCTTTAACTAAAGCAGAACATAGCTGATCTGCAAGCAAGCTCACAAAGCGTTGTGCTGCGAAGTCTAGTGAGCTTGTCCATCAACTATTCTACTCAAACGTTTGCATGTCAAGGACCCCCAAATTGACATGTATTTGGCCGCGGACCCCCATCTGAAAAAATATTTTGTCCCAGTGACCCCCAGAAGCAAAGACACACACACACACACACACACACACACACACACACACACACACACACACACACACACACACACACACACACACACACACACACACACACACACGCACACGCACAGTTCAACTACCCTATGGGACAATAACCATTTTAATGTGAACAGATATGACCTCCCCTCCCCCTCGCCCCCAAACAAAACTAGCTTGTTACGCTGTATCTTTAACCATAACAGTTTTAAATAACATTGGCATTTGCAGAGAGAGAGACCCCGCTGTCTGGCGGACATAAGCCCCTCAGGATAATGGAGTTAAACCCTTCTAATCAAAGAAAACACCACCCCGCTCGGTGGCACGCTAAACGCTACGACTGACCCAGTGGTGGACAAAGTACTCAACCCCAGTACTTGTGTCAAAGTATAGATACTCCCGGTCAAAATATTACTCTAATTCGTACTTAAAGGTGGGGTAAGTGATTTTCTTTGGTCAAAATAAGTGTTAAATAGCTCTATATTCTGATAGTACTCATTGCTATAGAGTGTTTTTTCAGTAACAGGGGTCTCCATGTCTCTCCAGCTCTTTATTAAACAGAAAATGCATTTCCAGGTCGGGATAACAATTTTATCCAATCAGGATATAGACTAAACAAGTGAAATTGGAAGTGAAGACACAATGGAATGAGCAGACATGATTGGAACTTCAGCACTATCAAAATGAAGCTTAAAAATGGGTCCGCTCTCCTGATTGGCTGAGATTTTGTCACCTATACCGGAACATTTATTCTCTGTTTATTAAAGAGCTGCAGAGACAGGGAGACAAACACTGAATAGCAAAAAAAGTTTTATTTTAAGCAACAAAAAAAATCACTTACCCTACCTTTAATAGACTGTAATGTACAGGAGTACTCAAGTACTCAAAAGAGCAAATTTCAAACTATTATTTTGTTTGTTTTACATCAATGCATTGCTGTATTGAAATGTAGTCACCCGAAAACTAAAATGTTTTACAGAAAAGATGAATAATGAAAATATGCCAATTTCTGAGCTTAGATATGCTATTTTCACTATATTTGAAATGTAGCTTAAGTGGTTAATTCATTGTGAAGTTTGTTTCCCATTCCTAGAAATGCAGTGGAGTCAGAAGTAGGCTACAATATGTTATCTTTAAAAGTATCTGTACATTACGTGAGTATTTTTATTTTTGGAGACTTGATCACTCAACTCCATTTCAAAGTAACAGAATGTACTTCTTTACTGTCCTCCACTGGGACTGACCCGGTGCTCAGGAAACTAAATTAGATGTTCTGACGAGATGGTGGACAAAGAAAGTTCACTGAATAATATGCGGTCAATTTATTCATTGGCTCTCTGCAACAGTGGTTCTCAACCTGTGGGTCGGGACACCCCAAGAGGAGAGTCCCCAGATAACAGTGAAGTGACAATTTAAGGACTTTTAAGACCTTGTTAATACCTCAAAAAAGAAAGCAATAAGCTTTACTTTACTTTATTGCATCAAAAGTAACCAACAAACTATACTATAAAAATTGGTCAAACATTGTCCAAATAGGCTATATGCACAGCAGCCATATTGGCAATGAATTGGGCCCCTTCCTTACTTCCTTCACAGGTGTTACCAATGATACCATAGTGGTTGTCTTATTTTCAAGAACCCCCATAACTCTGAGAGTGTAGGTTCCAATTGTACACTCTCAGAGTTACACACCCACCATAAGGGGCCATTTGGGAACCAAAATGGAGTGTTTCTAGTGAGCCAACATGCACGATACAGCACCCTGACCAGAATGGAACAGAGCCTTCATTAGTATCATTGGTAACACCTGCAAGAAGTAAGAAGAGGCCCAATTTCTTTCCAATATGGCTGCTGTGCATAGAGCCTATGAGAAAAATATGTAAATAATATGAGAAAGAGGCAAAAATGGTGAAAATAGCTGATCTACAAGCTCACAACGCATTGAAAGAAGTTGTGAGCTTGTAGATCTGCACAATATGTATCCGTGGAACCGAGTCAAACTAAATGTAATGCCTCAACTCCAACAATTCCAAGCGTTTGTCAGGGTGGGGGGTCCCCAGTTCAAATATGATTATTTAGTGGGGGTCACGGCCTGAAAAGGCTGAGAACCATGGTGAAGAGTTTGAGAGCCATTACTTAAAAGCTCTGTATTCTGATAGTAATCGTGTTTGTTCAGTAACAGGGGGTCTCCCTGTCTACCCCCCCCTGTCTACCCCCCTGATCTTTAGTGAACAGAAAATACATTTTCAGGTAGGGAGGGAACACCAGTTTCATCCAAACAGGAGAGAGAACACCACAAAGACAATTCATCAGCTTCAACGTTATAGCATTACACTTCCAATAGACTCTATTCACAGCAGCCATATTATGAAGACATTCACAGGTGTTACAAATGATACTAATGAAGGCTCTGTTCCATTCTGGTCAAACAGAGTCAGGGTTGCTGATATTGTGCATGTTGGCCCACTGGAAACACTCTGTTACACCAGTGGGTCTACAGTTGGGGTCCAGGGACCCTCATTCCAAATGGCCCCTTACAGGTGTGTAACTCTGAGAGTTATGGGGGTTGTGGAAACCACTGTGCTACACTAAATGGAATAGAGCCTTCATTAGTATCATTGGTAACACCTGTGAAGGAAGTGATAATGTGGCTGCTGTGCATAGAGCCTATTGTGTCCGCTCATTTAGTTTTGTTTCATCACTTCCTATTTCACGTGTTCATCCTGTATGATTTAGTTGCTGACCGACAGAAACCATTGTTTCCCATAAATCAGGGCCATTGAACACCCTTTACGTCTGTGTGTTGGTAGAAAAAAATTTGAACAAATGAAAAGCGTTAAAAGGCGCTTCTGACAAAAGCAGCTAACTCCATTGGATCCTCAAACTTTCTGCTAAACCAGCTAACTCCTAGCCTGGTTCCATACAATAGACCCCGCCCACTCTCTGAGTGGACTGCCTCTTGGTCTGGAGTTGTAAATGTGAACCTAGGACTTCTCCGGTACAAAATGCGTTGTCCAATGAGAGGCGGAGGTGGGCGTGGGGATCCCTTAGGATTGGTTTAGGGAATTTCTAATCCCCTCCCCCTTGTAATCCCCGACACTGGAGCCAATTTCAGACTGAAGCTCTACGCAGCTTCAGTCTGATAATCAGGCTAGCTAACTCCACCAAAGGGGGGTGGAGTTAGCTGGTTTTGCTGATCCAGGCTTCACCCCCTTTTGACCTCCAACCTCATTGTGAGCGTGGAGGTCCATTCAGCTGTTCTTATCAATGATGAATAAAACCTCCTAACTCCACCTCCTAACTCTAACATTTTTTTTTTTTTTTTTTCCTGAAAAATGAACATTTTGGAGTTAGCTGGTTGCTGCTGGACAGCAGCAAAATACAGTGTGAGACGTTCTCTCTCCTGGCTGGATGAAAGTGGTATCCCTTCCCGACCTGACATTTTTATTTCAATAGTAATATTAATGTAGATCTTATTCATCCTGCGCAGGGTATATTCACTTTCAGCTTAACCCAGCTGATGGCTGTTCAGGTGGTCATAATGAGCGCAGTTATAGACAACTACAATGTAGGCATTTAGCGGACACTCTTAATCCAGAGCGATTTACAGTAAGCAGGTAAATACATCAAATGCATAGAAACAGTGATCTAGGATCATAGGTAAACCAAGAACCAGTCTAAACAGTATAATAACAAAACAAAAAAATCTGTACATTGAAAGCAAACTATAGGATACCAGGTCTACAAATGAACCTGGCATCTGTCTACATAACATGCCATCTACATTACATTACAGTCATTTAGCAGACGCTTTTATCCAAAGTGACTTACAATAAGTGCATTCAACATAGGTAGGGAACGAAACTACTAATCACCAGAAGTCTTAAGTGCATTTTCTGCAAAGACAAGCAACCAAGAGTATACCTAGCACTAAGGTAAAAGTGAAATATATCAGCTACCTATTTCCTTAAACAGATGAGACAAAATAGCAAAATCAAATGAGCAGGAGCTAAAACAAATAAGTGTATCAACTAAACAATATCCAATAAACAATACAACAATAAAACAAGCGTTCGTACAACTAGTTAACAACAAGTAGGCCAGGCAGTGAGGAAGGATAGTGTTTCCTGAAGAGGTGGGTTTTCAGCCTGCGGCGAAAGATGGGCAGTGACTCTGCTGTCCTGACATCAGTGGGAAGTTCATTCCACCACTGTGGGGCCAGAACAGAAAAAAAGTTGTGACCGTGTGGATCGGCCAGAAGGACCCTTGAGTGACGAGGCAATCAGTCGCCCCGAGGTGGCAGACCGAAGTGGTCGGGCAGGGGTGTAGGCATCAACCATAGCCCGGAGGTAAGAAGGAGCTGTTCCTTTCACTGCCCTATAGGGCATCTAAATTGCATTTTAGTCTTTGCATAAGCCTGCAAGGTTGTCAAGGCTATAGGGCAAAGTGTGTAAGCGTCTTGCTCACATGGAGACCTCCATACATATAGCCTGGCTTCCCGGCTATGTGTCCAGTGCTTGTTCAGCAACAAGCGCTCTTTAGCAATGATTATTGAAATATAGAGCTACTTAACACTTATTCTAACCGTGAAATATCCCTTACACCCCCTTCTACACTGAGGATTTGACTGTGTACTTGGTGTAAATAGCCCCCCCCCCCCCCCGAGCACCAGATTGTCTTATTGAATTAAGACACGTATAGTTTGGTTTGGAGACAAGGTGCGCCTTGTCGGCCGAACGCAGTGAAGCCGCCGTTGTAGCACGGCGGTGCGAGGGATCCCCCCCCCCCCGCCTCAGGGTCAAACACCGGGCCCCTGACAAACACACTGTCAGAACCACGCCGTGATGTGGGGGAGCGAGGGGCATGAGGTATGCACAGCGGGTGCGCGAGTGTGTGTGTGTGTGTGTGTGTGTGTGTGTGTGTGTGTGTGTGTGTGTGTGTGTGTGTGTGTGTGCGCGCGTCGTCAATCGCGCCTGCTCCTGTGCCCCGCCTAAGCTCTTATATTTACAAAGGATGAATGGGTAATTTTCTCAATTTTTTGACCCATTTTTTCCAACGCTGTGTAAGAAAGTAAATGTTTCTTCTTCTTTTTGTATGTAGTAAAAATGTTATTCTGATGTGAAACAACTGTTTAAATCTGGTATTTTGACAGCCTGGGGCTAAAAAAAGACTTCTTGTGCTGAATTTAGAGGCGCGCTCCTCATAAGCAAGCAGTATTGTGGGGAAAGATTTCGCAGAAAATTCACTAGTATAGAGCTCTGAGGGACTCTCCGCTCAACCATTAAGTGGTTAAACAGCTTTTTTTCACACTCTTTTATGATCCCCTCTGGAAAAGCTGTCCTCTGCCTTTGACCCATCCTATCTACTTCAGAGCAGTGAGCGTCTGCCATAGACCATATTAACACGGTGGCCATATTGCCATTAAGTCAATGAAATGCCACCCCAGTTGCCACAGCAACGCAATGTTAAATTCCAAAATGGCCGCCGTGTGAATATGGACTATACAGCGCCCAGGGACCAACTCCAGTTGTAATGCCAGTGTCTTGCTCAAGGGCACTGGCAGGAGTATATACCTAACAGTAGGTATTTTTAAATGAATTAAGAAGAAATGTACAAGTATACATCATGATTTGAACATGCTTTTGATATTTGAGGCCTAATATTTCTAAAATTGTTTCTACAAAACCTGCGGCTATAGCCAGTCATCATGGGCATAGACAAGAAGTTGAAGAGTACATTTAGGTCTGCTAATGATGTACCGTGCAAGTTCAAATCATTTATACTTTACATTGCTTCAGACCATTTTCCACATTCTTTATTTTTTTTTTTGCATTTTGGAAAAATGGGTCCCGACCCACTGTTTGGGAAACAGCGCCCTAGACATCTGTAGGAACATGTCAGTACCGTCACATTAAAACTACACCTTCGTCCCGACAGCGCCAGCCCTGCATGGCAACGCTCTGTGACAGAGTCCTGAGATACAGCGATGACTGAGGTCACAGATGCAGTTAGCTGAAGCCAAATCAGCAGGGTGTGTGTGTGTGTGTGCGTGCCTCTTCCCAGAAAGGAGCTGTGGTATTCCAGGCACGCTTTTCAAAACAGCAGCCCCACAGCTGCCCACCTCTCAGCACGCAAGCACCTCACCCATCACCCATCACCCATCACACACACACACACACACACACACACACACACACACACACACACACACACACACACACACACACGTGAAGAATGGAGAGACTCAGGTTGCGACGCGGAATTCGGTGTGTGTGCGTGCATGCGTGCGTGCGTGCGTGCGTCTGAATGTCTGGAATGATTACTTACTAACACACCCAGCCACAGTCCCACACAGAGGAGCCTGTCTTGGCCCCGGGAGAGAGGTAGACCACACCTTTACCACGTGTATACCCAACCTGGCAGCCCCCCCCACCCCTCATTTCTACACATGCAACTCATTCCCTCAAAGCAAACTTGTGCCGTCTTCCCCACGGGTGGCAACCGACCGGGGCAACCTTGATGATTTTTCATCTCCCGCAATAGAAGTGAGGATGAAGGCGAAACCGCTGCCTTGAAACATCGATTTCAAAGAAGACCCCCAGAGTGTGTGCACCCGTCACTCGCCCACGCCGGCACCCATCTTGGATCAAAGACAGGAATCTTTGTGTCTTTGAAGCGGCGCCTCGACACCGTGCTTCAGGGCTAACAGGGGCTAAACTGAGACCAAAGCACAGAAAGAGATGAGGCTCTAAGCCCCTCAGTACTATACTCCTTTGGATGATGCCAGGAAAGAACAGATTTACAAGCGAACAACGCATCGCATCACGACACGTTGTTAGTTTGTAGATCTGGCAAGCGACACCAGTGGTGTGGAATATGTTGTTTGTTTGCTTTTTTGGGGGGTGAGAGGGGGGTTATGAAACCTGCCAGCACACACCTGCTGGCAGGTCCTGCAACTATTCATGGGTCTGCAACTTTGTTGAGTTTGGGTATGCTCCAGGCAGCAACACCTGCCACCATGGAAAGATGCCACGTTTGTCCCTACAGGATAAGGTCCGTGCACATAGGGCAAGGGGAAGTTGGTGTTCCGTTGCGCAGAGTGGCAGCACTATTTGGTGTCAGCCCTGGTACAATTTCCAAACTTGGGACCAAGTTCCGTGAAGGTGAGACTGGTGAAGTCAAAGACAGGCCGCAAAGTGGACACCCCAAGACTGGTTCCTCAACCTTGCTTCACTGAGGTGTGAGGAACCATAGGCTTTCTTCCAGAAATGTACAGGCAAGAGTGAATACCAACAGAACCATGTTGGGGGATTTTGGCACATTTTTGGGGGGCGCTACCCACACTTTTAGCTGTGTTGTTTATTCCACGATCCTTACAAGTTATACCGTGTTGTAAAGGTGACTAATCAACGATAACAACAATATAAAATACAACACCATTTGGCATTATTGAAGGGGAGAAATAATCGACCAAAGTTAGGTTTCCGAAAGTTTTTTTTTCAAGAGTTTAAATTTCCTGAGAGACACATCGGGGTGCTCCTTCCATTCCGACATCTCGCCACTCCGACTAGTGGCTTCCGCGTGCGGTTAGGGTTAGGGTTAGGGTTAGGTATAGGGTTCGTTAACGTCGGAAAGGCGACATGTCGGAAAGGCGAAATGCACCCAGACACATCATACTGCCGATGTCACCTCGTCTTAACTTGACTGTATAATGGAGCTTACGTAATTCCTATATCCTTATACGGTGTGCTCCGTTCATCACGTCAGCTCAGATGACCTGTCCCACTGTCAATAATAATAATAACTTTATTTATATAGCACGTTTCTAAACAGAAATCACAGAAACTTTTAGAAAAACAAAACACAATTTAAAATGATGAGAAATAGAAGAAGCGATTTAAAGGATGTTGCAATCCTCTATGACAGGGCCCCTGCTTCATCCGACTCACAACTAAGGGGTTCTTGGACTGAACAACATTGAAGACCCCCGTTTCAGAATTAATCAACAAAGAAACAAAATGTAATTTACCAACTTTCACCAACAAATCCAGCTGACTAAAGCCTTTTCATCAACACTGCTGAACAGACGGACTGCTGTGCAGCGGGACGATAAATTAGCCATATTAGGGAGATCCACAACCAGCTTCCTTGATTGGTTAACCCAGCTCATAAGCTTTGTGGATTGGTCAGACTTTGTGTGATGTCTGTACCACTGAACCAATATAAGCCAGAGCCACGCACATTAGTACTCCATTCTTTTACGGAGTAAGACTATTTGAAACCAATTTGATATACGGTGTGAGAAATGTATTGCTGCTGGACGATGCCTCTTGACGGAACACTAAAAGGATATTCAGGATATTCTGCTGTTGCAGTCGACCAAAAGGTGTATGCCTTTGGAGGACTTCATCATTATAATATCAATGCTCAAATTGACGTGCATGTTTTCCACACAGTGTCCTTACGCTGGACGAAGTTACCCCCAGTGACATTAGGAGGAGGAGGACCATGGACCAAGTACTCTGGCCTCACAGCTGTGCTGATAGAAAGGTATATCTACGTCTGGGGAGGACTTACTTTCTGGACTGTGCTTTTGGCATTTGATGTCGACACCCACGGATGGTCCAGGCCCCATGTTTCTGGGGCTGTTCCGAAGAAGAAGTACTTCGACTCAGCCTGCGTCTTGGGGAAGGTAATGTATGTATACGAAGGATGGTCGCGCGGCAGGGGACACTCTAATGACATCTACAAGTTGGACACCACCACAATGGTCTGGTCTTTAATTGACACCAGAGGCAAGCCACCACCTTTTTCATCAGGTCACTCTGCCGCCATCATTGGGACAAAGATGTTTGTGTTTGGGGGTGAGAGGCTTGGAGGTATGTCTGGGGGTACGATCAGAAGAAGCTACAACAACGTCAGAGTGTTTGACACAGAGACCAGCTGCTGGCTGAGTGCGCCTTCTGAACTGCGTGTGCGCCTCCACGTTCGTTCAGCCCACGCCTACCATGGAGAGCTCTACTTACTCGGTAGCCGCTATCAGACCCTCAGTGATCTGTGGACATTCAATCCAGAGACCCTCACCTGGAAGAGTGTTGAACTCAATAAGGGGGAAGGCCTGTGTTCAAGCATGCTTGCATCCTGCATGGTGGGAGGTCGCATTGTCGTCTTTGCAGCCGATCGCTTATTCTTATTAGACTTGTGTCCTAGTCTTAAGATGTTATGCAAGCTGGCAGTTATTCAGTACGGTCTGCAGCAGTCGGCACTCCCACACGACATCAAGTGGGAACTGGCAGCCATGACTACCATCAGCAACAGAAAGTGACTCGCTGGCACAGATTAATAACTCACAGATTTTCGGCTTAGAGATTTGGAGTAGAGGGGTATACGAGTGAACGTCGTATAACCCTGATCCACCAAGTATAGGGTTTGAGTACAATATTTGGCTCTGAACTGTAGTGGAGTAGAAGCTTATTAAAAACACATTCCCTGCCAAAGACGCCTTTTGACGTTTGTAAATCAAAAGCTCAGACCGCCAACGACGTCTTTTGATGCCTATTGTGATTTTTTTGTTTTTTCCACTAGAGGGCGTTCTCCTCTAACCTAGGAGTCACCATTTGAGTCCCAGTGAACCCATGAAGCAGAAAATCATGTGATCCTAAAAAAATAGCCCATTCGCTTCCATGTTAAAGGATTTGGAAGAATCGCTTTTCTTCGGCTTTCTGTTGCTTTTGGCAAAAACCACCCCTCATTCAACTGGCCATATCTATGGAACTGATTTCCGTGGCGGCACAAATTATTTTTCTACGAGCCTACGAGACCCCACTACGTCTTTTAAATCGATCGGCCGGTAGGTCGTTGTGAAGAATAATATTCTATGATGTTTAAAAGGTTAGTAAAACACTCGAAAATCGCTGGCAGTGGCGGCTGTGGACGATTTTTTTTTCTGGCAGTGAATGAGTAAATTCTAAAACAAAATCGAAACACTCAAGTAAAGTACATGTGCCTCAACATTGTACCCACAGTACTTGAGTAAATGTACTTCCACCACTGAGCCTATACACCCTTGTTTGAGAGAGCAATGGTTCTCATCGTCTGGTCCGGGGGACCACCAGGGGTCAAAATGGGTTATTACAGGTCTGTAATTCTGAGAGTGTACAGATGGAACCAAAGTGACCCCCATCTGTACACTCATAGTGAAATTAACATGTTTTTATTTAACAGTGTAAATTGGGGTTCCAGAGATACATTTGAGTTGAGAATCAGTGTGCAGCTAGAGCAGTGGCCTTTTCCGAGTCAAGGACCCCATCTTAAAACGTTTTGTGCCAGGGACCCCCAGAAGAGAAGATTTGTGTTTAGAACATTCAAGATTATTCAAAAAATATCCAAACATTTTGGATATTTTTCAGAAAAAAATAGCAGATGTACAAGCTTGCAGTGTGAGCTTGTACATCTGCTATTTTTGAATAGCAACATGGATTAAGTGGTTAAAATGTGACGCTACAGTATGTTAACTACTCTTGCTGGGGGACCCCCTGAAACCCCCCCAAGGACCCCTGGGGGTCCCCGGACCCCACTTTGAGAACCAACTAGAGTATAAATGAAGCTGAACCGATTCGTCCTGTTTCAAACTGACTGCATGGGAATGGGAGTGAGTTCTACTTCAGAGACAAAGTTTCACAGCTCAGGTTTCCTCCTAGGTAAAAAAAAAAACAGCACACTGGAAGAAGACAAAAGGTATTGCCAGCTCTTTGTTACCACTGACCTTTGTGGTTGAGCATACGGTACGAATAGCAAGTGTTTCAGAAGGAGCTAAAACTAACAGTCTAGATGCCAGAAGCACAAAACACACACTTATTTTGTGTTTCTCTCCAGAGTTCAGGCGTGTCCGGCCCCAAATGTCTGTGCGGGGTTTGATTTGTAAATAAAACAAACACTTTAAAAGCCGCATATAGCTCATTGGACGTCACATTGCAAACAATCGCAGATCTGCATCCTCACATACAGGGACGTGCACAGATAGACTCTAGGTGGTGCTAGAGCATCTGCCCTTTGCCCTCTTGACCAGAAGTGCCCTTTTTTTCCAGTTTACAGCAGGGGTCTTCAACAGGGGGTCTGGGACCCCTAGGGGGTCCTCAGGGTTACTACAGGGGGTCCGCCAAATCTTTATGTGATATGATTTTTATTTTTACCATAACCACTCGAAAACCTATAGCATCCCTTTTCTGAGGAGAACTTTAGCCACTTTTTGGCAAAGAGGTATAGGTGTAGAGGGAAAAAAGAGCAGACCAAGTCAACAAAAAAAAGTATAATTTACTCGAGCACCTGCCCCTCAAAATGTCTGTGCGCGCCACTGCTCACATATATGAAATCACATCGCGGGTATCAAAAGCAGAGGCGTGGTCGTGGAACCCCCCCCCCCCCCCCAGCATTTCCAACCCAGAGGATATGAATAGCAAAGTGTTTAGTTAAAACCAACAGTCTGGAGGTCAAGAGCATGAACGCACAGTTATTTTTTTCCCCGTAGTTCAGGCGTGTCAGTCCCGTCAGTGGGTGGAATGTGGATTCCAGACCACCTGCCCCGCTGTACCCGCTCTACCGCCGGCCAACATCAAACGCTGAACGCGTTTTGCCCTTCTTCCGACCGAATCCGGTAGACTAGAGTGCAATGTGTGTGATGACGGTGGAGAGGCTATATATATATCTATATGCGCTTCATTTGTGCGTTCATGCACTTTATAGATGAGTGTGTGCATGTGCCTGTTAACCACTTAAACCCTTTTTTACACTTCAGCTGTTTGAAAGTAGCAGATCTACAAACTGACTCGCTAGCTTGTAGATCTGCTGTTTACTTAAAAAAAATATATATAGCTTTTTCTTGTGAATCAGATACAAAAAAACATACAAACAAAAAGTGAAATATTTAGAGACACGAAGGTAAAGTGATTAATCCACAACGTGCTTGTTTCCAACATTGTATGTGAAGTTCACAGATCACCATTAACACCAATAACAAGTCAAGGATTGACAAAGACCCCTGACTCCCAGACCCTCAATCCTTGACCAGCCACAGGCCCAAACCTCGTGCTTTTCCACACCCTGTGTGACGTATTCTGCAGCCACGTGGATTAACAGGCTTGTTCCAAAGCCAGAGGGCCACTCCCCTGTGTCGAGGGTTAACAGGCAACACGGAAAATGCCTGCTTTGGAATTAACGCTCCCTCAAGCCAGCTGCTTTTGTTTGCTTGTATACTGTGCGAGTGTGTTTGTGTGTATCCTAACTGTGCACATGTGTGTGCGCATGTGCGTGTGCATGTGTGCGTGTGCGTGCGTGCGTGCGTGCGTGTGTGTGTGTGTGTGAATGTATGCGCTTTTTTTTCGTGCATGCCGCTTGAATCTGCATCCATGCGTGTGTGCGTGTGCCTCTGGGAGCGTGCATGCACGTCTGTGCTCGCATGCATCTGTGCATGTGCATGCATGCATGCATCTGTGCAGTGTACACACGTGTCCGTATGTTCACACACGGTGCAGATGTTTCTCATCACGTTAATAGCGCATACGACCCATGGGCACCAATTAAACGCTTTTACGGTTGTAACTAAGAGAGCTGGGAAACGCATGGAAACGAGAGAGAGAGAGAGAGAGAGAGAGAGAGAGAGAGAGAGAGAGAGAGAGAGAGAGATAGATAGTGTACCTGCCATCTACAGTGTCTCAGTGACACAGCTGAATCACAGAGGTGCAGCTGGTGTTTAATTCACACACTGAAGCAATGTAAATCATATGATCACACACACACACACACACACACACACACACACACGCGCACGCGCACACAAACCCGTACACCACAGACTTCCAAAATCTTTCCTAGCAGGAAGTGTGTGACTGACAAGTCGTTCACGTTAACCACTTAAACCCTACTTTCTCATTGTAAATAGCAGATCTGCAATCTCAGAATGCGTCGCGGCGTGACACGTTGTGTGCTTGGAGATCTGCTATTCCTACGTGGTAAAAGTTGGGTAAAAGTTGGTAGTTGGGTAAAATCTACTTTAGCGTCAGACATTTGACGTCGCTTTTCAATGTTCCCGATAGTCCAACGATAGCGACACTTAGCATGCAGACATCCCACCCTGGAAACATTAATTTCAGGGTGGTCAAGAAAATATATGAGTATATAGTATACAGAGTATATAGAGTGTATATTCTTTATACATGTCACTTATATGTTTAACATATATGTGGATATATATTTCCTATATGACAAATATATTTCAATGACACATATATGCACATATATATGAACCTGAATATGGCATATTGCATATATTCTGCATATATTTGGCATATATCAGCATATATGTTCATATATTTATTAGGCGGGAGATTTATTACCACCATTTTTGTGACAGTGGCAACCAAAAACTCCCCCTTAACTGGAAGAAACGTCAGTCGGCCAGACAGCCATGTGTCCCGTAAAACATCTGACCCCGCGGTCAGATGTTGTCCAACTCGTCACTGTGGCGTGACTCGGGTGTGAGATTGCCGTATTGGCTGTTTTTTTGCCGAATGATGGCCTGTTACGACACGCCCAGAAATGAGGACGCTAGCTAAGGCTGGTGTGGTTGAAATGTGACGGTCACCGTGCGTCACAAAGCCAGCGCCAGTGCTGATGTCTGGAAGTCACATCATCATTATTATCTGACTCTGTCTCTCTCTGTGTGTGTGTGTGTGTGTGTGTGTGTGTGTGTGTGTGTGTGTGTGTGTGTGTGTGTGTGTGTGTGTGTGTGTGTGTGTGTGCGCGCGCGGTAGGCACGGATACTTGCAAGTGTGCGGTATTTCATATCGTCTCTGTCGGATGGAAGCCTCAGATGTCCAAAACTGTAACTTTTCAGGATTCAAATTCGAGAGCATCAAAAGTAGCAGATCTACACGCTCGAAACACGTCGCTTCGCGCCGCGTTTCGAGCTTGTAGATCTGCTACTTTTGATGCTTTTGCGTGACACTTTAGTATGATAAAGTAGGGTGTTAATTTACGAAAAACACAAAAAGTTAAAATAGGGAGATAAGAGGTTTCTGCACGATATGAGGGACTGTGTGTGTGTGTGTGTGCGTGCGTGCGTGCGCGCGTGCGTGCGTGCGTGCGCGCGTGCGTGCGTGCGTGCGTGCGTGCGTGCGTGCGTGCGTGCGTGTGTGTGTGTGTATGTGTCTGTGTATGTGTGTGTGTCGTAGAGCATGTGCGCCTGTGATTTTCTGTTTGCATCGGCGTTTTTGTCCGTGCACGTGTGTGTGTGTGGGTGTGTGCCAGACTGTACAGCACATCTGCGTGTGCGTGTCAATGTCGGCATCTGCGCGCAAGCGTGCGCGTTTGTGTCAGTGCTTGGGTGTGCGTGTCATACAGTGTGTGCGCGTGCGCGCGTGCGTGCGCGCGTGCGTGCGTGCGTCCTCTCTTCCCGTCAGACACCCAGGTAGAGTTCCTCAGAGCAGAGGGAGAGTTGCATAATTCGATCCGTCCGGATCAGTTCTGCCCT
>NC_139956.1:40990262-41007762 GCF_963454915.1 Gymnoscopelus microlampas | reverse complement strand
TGGAAAAAGGTGTTTTAGACTGACGTTTCTTTTGAAGACTCTCAACGTGTATATCTTTGGTTGGGTTCAGTATAAAGCAGTTGTTCCCAGACTTTTTAGCGCAACACCCAAAAGAGAAATTTGACTTTTGCCCGGGACCCAAACTAGAAAAAATAGCAGATCTACAAGCTCATAACACGTCGCGTCGCCTTCACAACGCGCTGCGAGCTTTGTGAATCTGCTATTTTCACTATTTCTTAAATAGTGAAACGTATAATGGAAATTATTGTATTTTCTGGTTTTATTTGTGAAATACTTTAGACAAATGTTGAAATTGTTTTTAATTGATGAAAAGTTGTGATTTATTTCTGCTTAAACTCCTTTTTTATCTTTTGAAATATATATATTCTTTTTAATGTAGCAAACAAAATAGGGCATATTTACTCACAACCCATAACAATTAAGTCTGCGATCCGCTGTTTGGGGAACAGTGGTATAAAGGACTAGCAGTAGGTTAGGTTTATTTTCTAGGTTGTAAAACCAGGAAAGGTCCCAGCGGGAGGAGTGAGGACTCCAGCCTGTGACCTATTGACCTTTTGTACCACACTTGCACCTCAAACACACATGCCTGACCTCTGCAACTCGCTGCTCACCTCACCCCCAGCTGTGCAAGACGCAAGCGTGGCGTGTGTGTGTGTGTGTGTGTGTGTGTGTGTGTGTGTGTGTGTGTGTGTGTGTGTGCGTGTGCGTGTGTCAAACGACGGCTGCTCTTAAAGGCGTCCCAGCGTGGACGTAAATCTGTGCTCAGTGAAAGCGTTGTTTAAGAAAACACACACACTGTCTGATGCCAAATGAGAGCAAACTCACACACATGCACGCACGCACGCACGCACGCACGCACGCACACACACACACACACACACACACACACACACACACACACACACACACACACACACACACACACACACACACACACACACACACACACACACACACACACACACACACACACTAAAGTGTACATTTGGTTCGGTTTGCACACTCTCAGAGTTACAGACCTGTAAGGGTCCATTTGGTTACATTTGTACTCTCAGAGTTACAGAGCTGTAAGGGTCCATTTGGAACCCTGGGGTTACTTGAGGGGATTAGACCCCTCTGGTTATGCAACACCCGTTGTACCCGTTGTCAGAGTGCTTAGTGCAGTCCAGGGATTAACCATAGTTCTGAGTACCATTATCATTGTACTCCGAACTATGACATCATGGATCTCCATATATGGGCCTAAAAGGTACATAGACAGACAGACAGACAGACAGACAGACAGATATCCGGCTCAAAACAGCCACTGGTCTGACCGACCTCTCACTCAGCACATCGAGTTTGTCGATCGGTCAGATGGTTCTCAAGTTATGCGGGGGACAGACTGACACACACAGCCAGACAGATAGTCTGGCCATCCCCCTCAAGGGGAAAGGCCCTTCACCGATTTATGTGGCGTACTGTTGCAGGGTGGGAGATCGTATCCTCTTTAATGACCTGTATATGTTCGACTTTTGTCCTAGTCTGAAGACCTTAAGCAAGCTGGCAGTTAATCAGCACGGTCTGGAGAAGGCAGGACTCCCACACAACATCAGGTGGGAATTGTCAGCTATGGACTACCAAGAGTAACAGATGAGCACGGCAGAAAACAAGTTCCAGACGGCTGGCAAGGATGCGGTTCTGGATCATTAAGACACTGCCGTTCTCATTAGGTTAGGGAGTGTGTGTGCACAGTTTCGCTGCCATCAAGCAAACGGTGCAGGGGATTAGCTGTCCACAGACGGAAACACGGACACACACACATAGACGGACGGACGGACGGACGGACAGACAGGGTGCAAAACATAGTCTCGGCCATGCCTTTTGGCCTGGCGGAGACAAAGCTCATTAGAGAAATAGTGAAAATAGCAGATCTACAAGCTCCCAACGTGCCAGCTATTTTCACTATTAAATAGAGATTAAGTGGTTAATTCATGATGTACTTTTGTAACTCTGCGTCCCAAGCAAATTCCTCTTATGGGTCTCTAGCTGAAAAGTTTGGTAAAAAACTTAACGATACAATTTTGTGACAAATGCACATTATATTTATTATATTTATCTGCTTGATCTATGGGTGTTATTTTATACGTGTGATATGTAACATCTGTCCGACTTATGCATGTTATTATATACGAGTGATATGTAACATGTTGGACACTGTAAGCAATATGAACATTTCCTATTCACGTGGAGGGTAATGGGTCTGATCAGTGGGTGATTGAATGAGTTGTGCCACCCGACGTTACTAATAGAGGGTGCGGTTCAGGGGGGAGGGGATCGAGCAAACAACAGAAGCGACAGGAGGAAGAGAGAGGAGATCTCCTAGGCGCCAGCATTACTGTGTTCAAGTTTAAGTAAAAGTTTAAACGTAATAGTAAGCTGCGGCCACCAACAGACAACGGACGAGGCCTGCAGACAACGGACATTGTCGTCGCGACGCCGTGGGGATTTGAGTGCTGGGTGTACGGATGAAACGCCGTGGAGCGGAGGAATTCTGACGGAGCCGCCGCGGTGAGATAAACCCGAGCTTTCTGTTCTGTGGATTACAATTTACGGGGTACCCCAAACTTAAGTTATTATTTGGATCGCCGGTGCGGAAGACCGTTTGCGTTCCGCTTTGGATTAAAGGACATAATAGACATTCTCGGGACCGCGGAGTCAAGAAGCCGGTCGGACCGCAACGAGAGACTGTGTGTTATTGTTTGTAAAGCGGGTAACCGACCGTCCGTGGAGCGTTACGTGACTAAGTAACTTTTGGTGTACCTTTGTTTATTGTTTACGGCGGAAGCTGTGATTTGGGTGGGAAGGGGTTGTTGAAAGGAGTACTGGTTTGTTTATCTGTTTGTTTATTTGTTTCGTTCATTAGGGAAAAAGTTAGGGACAGAAGTCTTATTTAAAAGCCGAACTGTATTATTTATTTACCATTTGTTTTGACAATTGTTTAATTTGTGGCTTATTATATAAAGTAATTTAAGTTCAAAACCTGCCGATCCCGTTGTTTTTCCTTTTAGTTAATAATTCACCTTTCAAGGTAAAGGGCGATTGTTACAATTTGACATTCCCGCTTTTATCTTTCACCTGCATGGCCAACACTCGTCTCTCCACGCACTGGTCACTGTTTTGACTTTGCGTGGCTGCCTTGTCACACGTGCTTGGCAATCATGGTGGAGAGGTCACCTGGGCCTGTCATGTCTGACAAACCTTTGATGTGTTGAGTGTTTGGTTTTGTTTTTCGTCCCTTTTTTCTTTTCCAACCTCAGCAATGGGTTTGGGACTGGGGACCAATGGTGGAAGAAGTACTCTGATATTTTGCTTAAGTAAAAGTATCAATACCACAAGTAAAAGGCCTGTGTTAAAAATGTTACTTGAGTAAAAGTACAAAAGTATTTTGTAAAGCAATTTGGCATCAAAATATACTATAGTATATAGTACCAAAAGTAAGAGTACTAAAATGTTTGAAAATAGCAGATCTACAAGCTGATTTTCAAATAGCCTATGTATGAAATAGCTCTAAAGTGGTTAATGTACGTTTTATAATGTTATATATTTGTAATATATCTGCAAAGTAACTAGTAACTAAAGTTTTCAAATAATTGTACAACATTTGCCTCTGAGATGTACTGGAGTAGAAGTAAAAGTATAGACAATAGGAAATACTCCAGTAAAGTAAAAGTACCTCAAAATTGTACTTAAGTAGAGTACTTGAGTAAATGTACTTAGTTACTTTACACCACTGGTGTTTCTTTTTCTCCCCTTTTTTATTTTCCGTCCCCCCCCAACATATTCTCGACATGTTTTCGATCATTGGCTGTCCTTTAAGCCAATGGGGATACTTTCCCATACTCTGAACGGGCGGTCTCGTCCTCCCAACCTATGGGTACTATGGCTACTAGACAAGCCTCTCGCCTCTATGGCTACTATACACGTCTGCCGTCAGTTGAAATCACCGTGACACAGAGTAATATATAGGACTGAAGTGAAAAAATCGCTCAAAGTCTAAGTAAAGTACTTGAGTAAATGTACTTAGTTACTTTACACCCCTGCATACGAGCTGCGTAGCGTGCGTTCTGGCCTAGCAGTGTTGCCATATTCTGCGACAAATCAGGAACCAGGTCTATGAAAACGAGCCGCTCATACACGGCAGAACACACACACACACACACACACACACACACACACACACACACACACACACACACACACACACACACACACACACACACACACACACACACACACACACACAGAAAAAAAGATAGCAAGCTGGTATACAAGACCGTATGTCATGTCTTAGAACTAGCAAAAGCATATCCACAAACTCGAAACATGGCGCGCAGCGACGCGTTTCGAGCTTGTATATCTGCTACTTTTGAATTTGAATCCTGAAAAGTAACAGTTTGGGATGTATGAGGTTTCCCACCCGACAGAGACGATATACAAGATGCCCATATAAGGAGCGGGGTGGAAGAGGCTGAGGCTATCATGCTTTGTGGATTGGCCAAGAATCACGTGACATTTTGTGCCACTGAAGCAATATAAGCGATAAACACGCACATTAAGACTCCAGTCTGTTGTTGTTCAGAGCGAGTCTTTAGAGGTTTATAGTGTGAGAAATGTTTCGCTCGGCGGTAATTGTGAATGGAGGACCTGAAAGATCTTGCAAAGGATCCTATTTTGCTGCTACCGCAGTGAAGCACGAGGTGTACGCCTTTGAAATTGAGCATCATGAGTCCGGTAACTGGACTAAGATTTATACCCACGTTTTCAACACAGCGTCTTTGCGCTGGAGGGAGTTGGCCCCGTTGAGAACTGGTCGAACTGGTCTCCGAAAACTTTGTGAGGGCAGGTGTATCAAGCATCAGGGCCACACAGCTGTGCCGATTGAATGTATTGTATACATCTGGGGTGGGGGGTATCCTCACGGCAATGTGCTTTATGCATTTGATGTCGACGCCCATAGATGGTTCGAACCCAGGTTGTCAGGGGCCGTTCCAGGGGAAAGGAGCTACCACTCAGCCTGTGTCTTGGGGAAGGTCATGTTTATCCATGGAGGATACCACTGGCAGACTGGATACACTAATGACACCTACAGGTTGGACACCGCCACAATGGTCTGGTCTTTAATTAACACCAGAGGACCTCCACCACCTGCTTCATATTGTCACTCTGCCACCATCATCGGGACAAAGATGTTTGTATTTGGGGGCCGGACGGCCCAGGGGGGTCAGTACTACAACTACATCAGAGTGTTTGACACGGAGACCAACTGCTGGCTGAACACACCTTCTGCACAGATTTTTGCAGAAGGACGCGGGTTGCATTCGGCCCTTGCCTACAATGGATTGCTGTACATAATTGGTCCCGAAAACGTGGAATTTACCTTACGTTGCCTGCGGCCCTTAAGTTACCTGTGGAAGTTCAGTCCAGAAACCTTTTCCTGGACGAAGGTTACGTCCAAGGGGCGTGAACCACTCTATGCAAAGTGCTGTTGTTGCATGGTGGGAGATCGCGTCATCCTCTTTGGGAGATACGATTACATCACACGCAGTGATTCGCACCTGTGTATGCTAGAGTTAAGTCCTAGCCTGAAAACGTTATGTAAGCTAGCAGTTATTCAGTACCGCTTGGATCACTCTGAACTCCCTCACGACATCAGGTGGGAACTGGCAGCCATGACTACCAAAGGAAATAGAACAGAGTCTTTGATGAGAAAAAGTTAGCAAGCTGGTATACAAGACCGTATAAAAGTAGCATATCCACAAGTAGCATATCCACAAACTCGAAACAACTCGAAACATGGCGCGCAGCGACACGTTTCGAGCTTGTATATCTGCTACTTTTGAATTTGAATCCTGAAAAGTAACAGTTTGGGATGTATGCGGTTTCCCACCCGACAGAGACGATATACAAGATGCAGGGTGGAAGAGGCTGAGGCTATCATGCTTTGTGGATTGGCCAAGCATTGTGTGACATTTTGTGCCACAGAAGCAATATAAGTGATAAACACGCACGTTATGACTCCAGTCTGTTGTTGTTCAGAGCGAGTCTTTACAGATTTGTAGTGTGAGGAATGTTCCGCTCGACGGTAATTGTGAATGGAGGACCTTACAAAGGATATTATTTTGCTGCTACCGCAGTGAAGCACGAGGTGTACGCCTTTGAAATTGAGCATCATGTCCCCGATATGGGGACTAAGATTTTTACCCACGTTTTCAACACAGTGTCTTTACGCTGGAGGGAGTTGGCCCCTTTGAGTACTGGTCTCGTCCAAAGATCTTCTGAACCGAAAGTGGGAAAGTGTATCAAGAATGGGGGCCACACAGCTGTGCCGATAGAATATATTGTCTACATCTTGGGAGGGGGGTATCCTCCTTACGGCAATGTACTTTATGCATTTGATGTTGACGCCCACAGATGGTTCGAACCCAGGTTGTCAGGGACTGTTCCAGGGGAGAGGAGCTACCACTCAGCCTGTGTCTTGGGGAAGGTCATGTTTATCCATGGAGGATACCACTGGCAGACTGGATATACTAATGACACCTACAGGTTGGACACCACCACAATGGTGTGGTCTTTAATTAACACCGGAGGACCTCCACCACCTGCTTCATATTGTCACTCTGCCACCATCATCGGGACAAATATGTTTGTATTTGGGGGCCTGACGGCCCAGGGGGGTCAGTACTACAACTACGTCAGAGTGTTTGACACAGAAACCAACTGCTGGCTGAACACACCTTCTGCACAGCTTTTTGCAGAAGGACGCGGGTTGCATTCAGCCCTTGCCTACAATGGAGAGCTGTACATAATTGGTCCTGAAAACAGGGAATTTAGTTGGCTAGGGTCAAGTTACCTGTGGAAGTTCAGTCCAGAGACCTTTTCCTGGACGAAGGTTACGTCCAAGGGACGTAAACCATTCTATCCAAAGTGCTGTTGTTGCATGGTGGGAGATCGTGTCATCCTCTTTGGGAGATACGATGACATCACACACAGTGATTCGCACCTGTATATCCTAGAGTTAAGTCCTAGCCTGAAAACGTTATGTAAGCTAGCAGTTATTCAGCACCGCGTGGATCACTCTGAACTGCCTCACGACATCAGGTGGGAACTGGCAGCCATGACTACCAACGGCAATAGAACAGAGTCTTTGATGAGAACTCGTAAGGTGCAACGTGCAACAAGGTTTGACGATGAGTCTGATGATGGAGTTTGATGATGAGTTTGCCGATCTACAAGCTCACAACGCGACGCGTTCTGAGCTTGTAGATCTGTTTTTTTCAGAGCGCAACACCCGAGCGCAACCAAACACAAAATGACTTGTCTTTTAGTTCTACTGGATCTCTTCTCCACTAGTCCCTCACTAAAATTTTTGTCTAGTTTTTATTTGTTGGCAAAATTGTCAATACATTTAGTCTTAGCAATCTCATCATAGCTTAGTTTTTATTTCAAA
This sequence comes from Gymnoscopelus microlampas, assembly GCF_963454915.1. Classification (NCBI taxonomy): domain Eukaryota; kingdom Metazoa; phylum Chordata; class Actinopteri; order Myctophiformes; family Myctophidae; genus Gymnoscopelus; species Gymnoscopelus microlampas. The sequence goes on along the minus strand of NC_139956.1, from coordinate 41,000,252 downwards.
AACGTATTTCATTTCATTTATATTTAGTTTTTTGTCAGTGAAAAAAGGTAGTTGACCACCATTTTTCGTTATAGTTTTATTCGACGAAATCAACACTGGTTAATGCCCACATAGCCTGCCCTAGCCCGTCTGGTATCTGGCCTAGAGGGGCAGGTTCAAAATCTCCGGAGAAAACATCTGTGAGATCCCATTGGTTCACCGATCTGTCCGTCAACCCCCGCGCCCCTCCTCCTCCCCCAAAGTGAAGTATTGAGAGCCTAGCCTCGCGTAACCAGACTATATCACTGCGTGGATATGAGTCTGGTGCCTCCATGAGGACGTTTTTTTTCCCCAAGGGGCGGGATCAAAACAATGGCCCTCGACGCAATTGGTTAGACCTACAACCAACTAACCAATTAGGGTCTCCCCTATTCGAAACAAAAGTTTAAATATGGAGATACAAGGTTATTGTTTTTAATTGAAAGTGGTTAACGGTGTCAGTTAGTGGCGGTAAAGCAGGTATAAACGTCATGTTTCATAGTTGTTCATCCTCTACAGGTATGTGTTGAGTTCTGATCCCATACAATCAGTCTGATTGTTGCTTTTTAAGCAGATTCCTCAGCAAAAAAAAAGTAACATTTTGGGATGTATGAGGTTTCCCACCCAACAGAGACGATATACAAGATGCCCATATAAGGAGTGGGGTGGAAGAGGCTGAGGCTATCATGCTTTGTGGATTGGCCAAGCATTGCTTGACATGTTGTGCCACTGTAGCAATATAAGCGATAAACGTGCACGTTATGACTCCAGTCTGTTGTTGTTCAGAGCGAGTCTTTACAGGTTTGTAGTGTGAGAAATGTTCCGCTCGACGGTAATTGTGAATGGAGGACCTTACAAAGGATATTATTTTGCTGCTACCGCAGTGAAGCACGAGGTGTATGTACGCCTTTGAAATTGAGCGTCTTGTCCCCAATATGGGGACTAAGATTTTTACCCACGTTTTCAACACAGTGTCTTTACGCTGGAGGGAGTTGGCCCCGTTGAGTACTGGTCTCGTCCAAAGATCTTCCGAACCGATAAGTTGGGAGGGCAAGTGTATCAAGCATGGGGGCCACACAGCTGTGCCGATAGAATATATTGTCTACATCTTGGGAGGGGGGTATCCTCCTTACGGCAATGTGCTTTATGCATTTGATGTCGACACCCACAGATGGTTCGAACCCAGGTTGTCAGGGACTGTTCCAGGAAAGAGGAGATACCACTCAGCCTGTGTCTTGAGGAAGGTCATGTTTATCCATGGACGATACCAGTGGCAGACTGGATACACTAATGACACCTACAGGTTGGACACCACCACAATGGTGTGGTCTTTAATTAACACCGGAGGACCTCCACCACCTGCTTCATATTGTCACTCTGCCACCATCATCGGGACAAATATGTTTGTATTTGGGGGCAGGACGGCCCAGGGGGGTCAGTACTACAACTACGTCAGAGTGTTTGACACAGAGACCAACTGCTGGCTGACCACACCTTCTGCACAGCTTTTTGCAGAAGGACGTGGGTTGCATTCAGCCCTTGCCTACAATGGAGAGCTGTACATAATTGGTCCTGAAAACGGGGAATTTAGTTGGCTGCGGTCCTTAAGTTACCTGTGGAAGTTCAGTCCAGAGACCTTTTCCTGGATGAAGGTTACGTCCAAGGGACGTACACCACTCTATCCAAAGTGCTGTTGTTGCATGGTGGGAGATCGCGTCATCCTCTTTGGGAGATATGATGACATCACACGCAGTGATTCGCACCTGTATATCCTAGAGTTAAGTCCTAGCCTGAAAACGTTATGTAAGCTAGCAGTTATTCAGTACCGCGTAGATCACTCTGAACTCCCTCACGACATCAGGTGGGAACTGGCAGCCATGACTACCAACGGCAATAGAACAGAGTCTTTGATGCGAACCCGTAAGGGGCAACGTGCAACAAGGTTTGACGATGAGTCTGATGATGTCTTTGATGAGAACCCGTAAGGTGCAACGTGCAACAAGGTTTGACGATGAGTTTGATGATGAGTTTACTGATCTACAAGCTCACAACGCGTTGCAGTGCGACGCGTTCTGAGCTTGTAGATCTGCTATTTTCAGAGCGCAACACCCGAGCGCAACCAAACACAAAATGAGTTGTCTTTTAGTTCTACTGGATCTCTTCTCCACTAGTCCCTCACTAACATTTTAGTCTAGTTTTTATTTGTTGGCAAAATTGTCAATACATTTAGTTTTAGTAATCTCATCATAGCTTAGTTTTTATTTCAAAAACGTATTTAATTTCTTTTATATTTAGTGTTTTGTCAGTGAAAAAAGGTAGTTGACCAACATTTTTCGTTATAGTTTTATTCGACGAAATCGACACTGGTTAATGCACACATAGCCTGCCCTCGCCCGTCTGATATCTGGCCTAGAGGGGCAGGTTCAAAATCTCTGGAGAAAACATCCGTGAGATCCCATTGGTTCACCGATCTGTCCGTCAACCCCCGCGCCCCTCCTCCTCCCCCAAAGTGCAGTATTGAGAGCCTAGCCTCGCGTAGCCAGACTATATCACTGCGTGGATATGAGTCTGGTGCCTCCATGAGGATGTTTTTTTCCTAAGGGGCGGGATCAAAACAATGGCCCTCGACGTAATTGGTTAGACCGACAACCAACTAACCAATTACAGTCTCCCCTATTCGAAACAAAAGTTTAAATATGGAGATACAAGGTTATTGTTTTTAATTGAAAGTGGTTAAAAGCGAGTTAGTGGTGGTAAAGCAGGTATAAACATCATGTTTCATAGTTGTTCGTCCTCTACAGGTATGTGTCGAGTTCTGATCCCATACCATCAGTCTGGTTGTTGCTTTTTAAGCCGATTCCTCAGCAAATCCCACAGGTCTGGGAGTCAGCGATAGAGGACACATTCCAGACACACACACGCACACACGCACACACACAGGCTGTGTACGGATCAAAGTCGACCGGCCGCCTAAGCAGCGTAGGATATGACATCACAACCTCATTTTCCTTTGAGCATGACCACACACACGTTGCACACACGCGTGCGCACGCGCACACACACACACACACACACACACACACACACACACACACACACACACACACACACACACACACACACACACACACACACACACACACACACACACACACACACACACACACACACACACACACACACACACACACACAGCGCACGTGCGTTGCTTCCATTGGAATGAAGATGAGCTCACTGGAGCCATGCCGCTGAGCCCAGCAAGCATGGGTGGAAGAAATAACTTGAGTAAAAGTAGAACTACCGCAATGTACAAATACTCTGTTACAAGTTCAACATGAATTTTGACTCAGCTCAGGGGAACAGCGTATAATGACCACCAGGTAACACTTTGCTTAAAGGTTGGGTTTATCATTGACTATAATCACATTTATAATGCACTTATAACGCTTCATAAACTTAGAACAAGGACACATAACTCACTAAGTTATGGTAGTAACCATGGGCTGTTCCGCTGAGCTTATAATGCATTATGACCAGCACTTATAATACTTCATATATTAGTTGCATAATTATGAAAATTGGTTGTGTTGTGTTATGCCTTACAAGGACATTATCATGCATTATAAATGTGCTTATAATGCATTTTAGACCCGATCTTTAAGTAAAGTGTTACCAAATTAAAGTAAAAGCATACACAATGCAGCAGATCTACAAGCGCTGTGCCGCTGAGCTGACCTGGCTGGCTATCTTTGGCTAATGTTCACCCCAGAATATGGATGCCTGGGGTTCAAGTGGTTGCACGGAAGTACAGCAGTACTTGAGTAAATGTACTTTCCACTGGAGTGGGTCTAAGCTCACAGCTGTGAGAGAGAGACAGAGAGAGAGAGAGAGAGAGAGAGAGAGAGAGAGAGAGAGAGAGAGAGAGAGAGAGAGAGAGAGAGAGACATCGGCACTGAGAAGCCACATGCTCCACTAATGTGGTGGGTGACCCGCGGAAAACCTGCAGATAAAACGCTGGTGACTTCACCTCTTTTCCTACCGCCCCCAAACAAGAGGACATAGAGCAGAGGGGGAGAGAGAGAGAGAGAGACAGACAGACAGACAGACAGACAGACAGACAGACAGACAGACAGACAGACAGACAGACAGAGAAAGGGGGGTATATCTATCTTTCACTCAGGTTAAGGGTCAAGAGAGAAAAAGATTAGCTTGATTAATCGATAGACACTATGGATGGAGAGCGGTGGTGGAAATGTACTCAAGTGCTGTACTTAGGTACAATTTTGAGGTATTTGTACTTTACTTGAGTACTTCCAATTTCCAATACTTAATCTGCCATTTTCAAACATTTCAGTACTTTTACTTTTGGTACTTCAAATACATTTTGATACCTAATACTTTTGTACTTTTACTCAAGTAAATGTTGAACACCAGACTTGTAACAGACTTGTAACTTTTTTGAGTGGTGCCGAAGGCAACCACTCCTATACGTGGCTTGGTCTGTGTGTCCGTATGTATGTATGTACAGTATGTATGTCTGTATGTCCGTGTGTCCACCAAGCTAACATTGGTCAAGCATCACGTGACACGTGACAATATGTTGAAAGGGTGTGCTTTGATTAGCTAGCGAGACGCATGACGAAATAGAGCCCTATAAATAGGTGTGTCACTTTGAAACACTGTTTACGTGTTTCAAAGTGACATCAGTGCCATCACAGCCAAGCTAACATTGGACATGTTAGCTTGGCTGATTGAACATGTTAGCCAAGCTAAGCAAGGCACCACTCACTTCACACAGGGTGTGATTTTTAGCGGCGCTGGCTCTATACATAGTATAGAGCGGTCCTGCTCTATACTTGGCTTTTCCGTCAACGTTCTGATTGGTCAGGTCTGTCAACGTTCTGATTGGTCAGGCCCGCCAAGGTTCTGATTGGTCAGGTCCGTCAACGTTCTGATTGGTCAGGCCCGTCGAGGTTCTGATTGGTCAGGTCCGTCAACGTTCTGATTGGTCGCTCTGATTGGTCAGACCCGTCAACGCTCTGATCGGTCAGACCCGTCAACGCTCTGATTGGTCAGACCCGTCAACAAAGTGATTGGTCAAGCTTCACGTGACACATGGCTATAAACACATTATAAACACATGTCGATGACAAAATGTATCAAAGGCGCCGCTACCTTCACACAGGGTGTGATTTTTTTTAATTACAAGGACCCCCATTACTCTCAGAGTTATAGACCTGTGAGCGTCCATTTAGAACCCCTTCAAGGAACGCTGAGGGTCTGGACCCAGGTGCCTTGGCATTGATTGATTGAATACTTTATTTGTCAGAAATGTTAACAGCACAAGGTACAGTCAGGCATTAAGGCTAAAGGGACGACACAAAACGTCCTGGGGACTTGTTACCATTGTGGTCCTATGTACTCAATTCATCAGTATCGCAACATTGTGGAGGAGATCAGGCACGCGTTTCAGCTGGCCATTTTTCTGAGAGCCTGGAGCCAGTGATAACACTGGAGGAGAGGAGAGGAGAGGAGAGGAGAGGAACGAGGGAGTCGGAAATTGTGGGAGTTTAGAGCGAGATAATGGACTGTGATTGTGAGATATTTCAGTACCTCTGTTAGCATGTGAAACCAATCAAACTCACACTCTCTCTCTCTATCTCTCTCTCTCTCTACAGCAATCATCCTTGTTCATTTAACTGTGGGAGTAGGCCTACACACCTCCTCTTTCTATCAACTCTCTTTTTAGCGGCGCTAGCCGCTCTATACCTTTAGGTATAGAGCGGATCCTGCTCTATACCTGACTTTGTCCGTCAACGTTCTGATTGGTCAGGTCCGTCAACGTTCTGATTGGTCAGGTCCGTCAACGCTCTGATTGGTCAGGTCCGTCAACGTTCTGATTGGTCAGGTCCGTCAACGTTCTGATTGGTCAGGTCCGTCAACGTTCTGATTGGTCAGGTCCGTCAACGTTCTGATTGGTCAGGTGCGTCAACAAAGTGATTGGTCAAGTTTCACATGACACGTGGCTATAAACACATTATAAACACATATCGATGACAAAATGTATCAAAGGCGCCGCTACCTTCACACAGGGTGTGATCTTTTGCAGAAACATGTTCCACGCACGCACGCACGCACGCACGCACGCACGCACGCACGCACGCACGCACGCACGCACGCACACACACACACACACACACACACACACACACACACACACACACACACACACACACACACACACACACACACACACACACACACACACACACACACCCACACACACACACACACACACACACACACAACTCTACTTCCTATGAGCACTGACTGAGCAGAATCTTGATGGACACCTTTACCCACAATGCACCTGAAGTGTAACTGGACCGAGCATTGAAGTGAGTGCATTTCATCAGCTAAGTGACTGTATGGAGTTCAATGAAGAGATAAAAGCCCAGAGAGGAAACCGGGGAAAGGAACTAACACGGCGCCTTCGCCGTTCTAAAATCAATTTAAACCACAGTATCGTGTCACTTGTTGTTTTTACAAAACGGCAGGGGTGTAAAAAGTACTCAAATGTTTTACTTAAGTAAAAGTATCAATACTGCAATGTAGAAGTACTCTGTTACAAGTATAAGTCTGGAATTCAACATTTACTTGAGTAAAAGTGCAAAAGTATTGGTATCAAAATCTACTTAAAGTAGGCATACCAAAAGTAAAAGTGCTAAAATGTTCGAAAATAGCAGATCTACAAGCTCACGACGCGTTGTGAGCTTATACCTAGGCTATATTTAGCCTAGGTATAAAATAGGGCTAAAGTGGTTAATGTATGTTTTATAATGTAATCATCTATATCTGCAAAGTAACTAGTAACTAAAGTTTTCAAATAATTGTAGTGGAGTAAAAGTACAATATTTGCCTCTGAGATGTACTGGAGTAGAAGTAAAAGTATTGAAAATTGGAAATGCTCCAGTAAAGTAAAAAGTACCTCAAAATTGTACTTAAGTACAATACTTGAGTAAATGTACTTAGTTGCTTTCCACCACTGCAAAACGGTTACCAAATATGGCAGCATGGTAATCTCAGACATATCCCGTATTGACCACATGAACCCAAGTATCCTCCACTGTTCAACTCTTATGATGTCATGTCCAGAATAGAATAGAATAGAAAAAATGCATTGGATAACATTCGGTGAAGATGGCAGATGTACAAGATGCCGTGATAGTAGACATTTGTGCAGATTACACATTATACATATATGCTTGTGTGTGTGTGTGTGTGTGTGTGTGTGTGTGTGTGTGTGTGTGTGTGTGTGTGTGTGTGTGTGTGTGTGTGTGTGTGTGTGTGTGTGTGTGTGTGTGTGTGTGTGTGTGTGTGTGTGTGTGTGTGTGTGTGTGTGTTCCTTACACATATCACACATGTGCAGAACAAATCAACTTTGTTCAGTTTTTCCCTCCCGGTACAATAGCTCTCTCAGTTCCAGGAGTGGATATTTCATGTCATACAAACCAGCACTGTCTCCTCCTCATCCCCACAATAACAACCAGCTTCATGAAGAGATTTATTGAACAGGTATTTGAGAAATGTGAAAGGCGCCTCTCTCTCCTTCTCCCCCTCTCTCTCTCTCTCACAGGCCTTTTTCTTGTAACAGAGTATTTCTATATTGTAGTATTGCTACTTTTACTTAAGTAAAATATCTGAGCACTTCTTCCACCACTGTATCTCTCTCTCTCTCTCTCTCTCTCTCTCTCTCTCTCTCTCTCTCTCTCTCTCTCTCTCTCTCTCTCTCTCTCTCTCTCTCTCTCTCTCTCTCTCTCTCTCTCTCTCTCTCTCTCTCTCTCTCTCTCTCTCTCTCTCTCTCTCTCACACTCACACACACATCTCTCTCTCACACACACAACTCTCTCTCTCTCTCTCTCTCTCTCTCTCTCTCTCTCTCTCTCTCTCTCACACACACACACACACACAAGGCCTTGGCACCTCAGTAGGAACATGCATTCCTTTGGCAGAGACCTCTCTCCACTCCAGAAGAAGACAAGAAGACAATAAGTCTTTGCTCTGGTCTCTCTCCCCCGAGGTCACTTGGCTCCGAGTATGAGCTTACGCAGTGCTTATCAAACATTTTCATGTCAAGGACCCCCAAAATGTATACGTATTGGGCCACCGACCACCATCTGGGAAGATTGTGTGCCAGAAGAGAAGATTTATATATATTTTTTTGAATCAGCATTTTTCAAATCGTTCAAATTCTTTCAAGATTTGTCTTTTTTTTTATTTTATAGCCCAGTCTACAAGCTCATAGATTGGCTATTTTTTTAATCACTGAAGTAATAAAACAGGGTTAAAGTGGTTAAACTGATTGCGATGTATTAATTAATTTAGCTGGGGACCCCCCGGAACCCCTTCAAGGACCTCTGGGGGCCCCAAAACCACTGGCATAGTCTGCTTTCCGGAGCGTTTTGCCTATTTGCCTATTTTCCTCAGGTGGTAGAACCAAGCCCCTACTGATTATTGAACCTGCCATGTCCTGGCGGTCAAGTCCGGTATTGCAAGACTTCCCCATTTTGAACGCTAGTGTGCATGCTTCTTTTATACTTCTTTTGTATTTCCAATCTCTAATACTTTTACTTCTACTCCACTACATCTCGGATCCAAATATTGTGCTTTTACTCCACTACATTTACTTGAAAACTTAAGTTACTAGTTACTTTGTAGATTTTGATTATTATCACAAAACCTACACTAACCACTTCAGCTCTGTATACCATTCGGCCATTTGAAAATAGCCGATCTACAATCGCGATGTGACGCATTGTGAGCTTGTAGATTTGCTATTTTCAAAATATTTTTATACATTTGAAAACTTGAAATGGGACATTATGCATAATGAGCACTTTCTCCACCACTGATGGGTCAGAAAACACACACACACACACACACACACATGTTCCACTGTCAGTGCATGCCAGGGGGACTGATGCATGCTGGGACGACCGGCGTGTCCTTACCGACCGGGAACACGCCGAAAAATAGCAGATCTACAAGCTGTGAGCTTGTAGATCTGCTAACACAGGCACGCAACTATAGGTATAAATCGGCCATTATATGCACTCACTGCGGTGGACAACACTACAGTACTGTGTTCATGGGAGAAGACTAGAGGACACTGTGTGTGTGTGTGTGTGTGTGTGTGTGTGTGTGTGTGTGTGTGTGTGTGTGTGTGTGAGGAAGAGAGAGAGAGGGGGTTGAGGTTGGCTTTCCATTCCCCCCCTCTGTTAACACAAACAGAAGGAAGTGTTATTTGCTCAGGGACGGAACGGAACAAGACAGGCCGGAATGGAATATAATGTAGGTCTGATTCACAGTGAGAGAGGTAGACACACACACACACGCACGCGCACACACACACACACACACACACACACACACATACACACACACACACACACACACACACACACAATGCCTCGCGTTGCGAGGCATTGTGCGCTTGTAGATCTGCTATTTTCAAATGTTTTGCCTCTTTCTTATATTATTTGACAATTTGGTCAAGGTTTGACCAGTTTTTACAGTATAGTTTGTTGATTACTTTTGATGCCATCATCTGGGGACACCCCCAAAATCATGTGGGGACCCCCCTGGGGTCGCGACCCACAGGTTGATAACCACTTGAGTTGTACTGAAGTACAGTACTTGAGTACATGTACTTAGTTACTTTACACCACTGGACCTTGTATAAGATGTGTGTGTCAGTGATTGATTCCCAAAAAAATAAGGATCAAAGTGTGTCCCTTATCAGTTTAATAAGGGACACGTCTTTTAGTTTGCAAATAAAGGGATGATTCCGTATCTCACGGGACGGCTGGCAAACCCTTTCGTTGGAATCCTGGGTGTTAAAGGGATAGTTCACCCCGAAAATGACTTTTTTTCTATTGATTAGTCACCCCAAGGAGACTTGAATTCATGGAT
>NC_139956.1:40972762-40987762 GCF_963454915.1 Gymnoscopelus microlampas | reverse complement strand
GCTATTAAAAAATAGCAGATCTACAAGCTCATAGCGCGGCACCGAGTGCATGTAGATCTGCTATTTTTTTTTAATCGTAAACATTTGTGCAAATCCTGGAATATATACAGATTTTTAAAGCGAGCATTTGTAACTCAAATCTTTGCTCCTGGGGGGGGGGGGGTTCCCTGGAACATAATATTTCGCGATGGGGGGGTCCGCGGCCAAATACATATCCTTTTGGGGGTCCTTGACATGAAAAGGTTTGAGAACCATGTACAACAACATAAGTAAAACAAAAACTAAACTGTTAGGATTTAGAAGGAATACCAAATCGCTCGCCCCAAAACACAGTCGCCCCCAGGGTCTGGACGGGTTAAGACGCGTGCCAGCACACACTTAGTGTAAGTGTGTGTGTGTGTGTGTGTGTGTGTGTGTGGTGGTCACCATACGAGCGACTCGCCTCGGTGGCAGCAGGAAATGACAGCACGGAAGCTGTCACCGATCGTTTCCTGTCTCCGCGTCACCTGGGGCGGGCGTGGAGGTGGTGGAGGTAGTGGGATGGGGGGGGGGTGGGGGTTGGTTGGTTGGGTTCAGTGACTTCCATGATGGAGATTTTTCCCTCTCTCCCTCCCTCCCTCCTCTCCTCTCACGTCTCCGTATGTTTGGGCACGGGGTGGAAAGAACAGCGCTTGTGGAATTAAATAAAAGAGAGTTGTAAAAATATGCTTTGATCAGGTGGTGGAAGAAGTACTCCGATTGTAACCATTTCACTGCCAAAGTATATACATTAATAAACTCACCCCACTGCCAGCGTTTTCCTGTTTTTTTTAACCCTTACAACTGGTCACAGAACATCTAGATCGATTATGATCCATCGTCGGACCGTGTGTAGAGACAAACAATATCCATGGCCATCGCCCAGAGGAAAAAAAGTGTCACCCGCGAGGTGCCTTTCCTTGTCGCAGGCACGCTGAAAACAGCATCTACCGTCAAAAATGCACGTCTTTCCCACCTCCCCAACTGGCCACAGAACATATACATTATGATCGCTTGTCAGACCGTTAGTAAACACAAAGGGGATCACCGTTCGTCGTCCAGAGAAATAAATGTATAACCGGAGCTGTCCCTTCATTTGTTTAGACCAGTGGTTCTCAAACTTTTTCATGTCAAGGACCCCCAAATTGACACTTATTAGCCCGCGGACCCCCATTTCAAAAGATAAGCCAGGGACCACCCATAAGAGAAGATTTTTACGTCTCTTTAACAGTGATTCTCAACCATTTTAATTTCAAGGACCCCCAGTTTGACATGCCTTAGGCTACGGACCCCCATTTAATGGCATTTATATCTCTGGGACCCCAATTCATATTATAAAATCAATATTAATCTAAATCTGAGAGTGTACAAATGGAACCAAATGGACCCTAACGGGTCCATTTGGTTCCATTTGTACACTCTCATAGTTACAGACCCATAAGGGTCCATTTGGTTCCTATCCATCATTTAGCTGGGGACCCCCTGGAACCCACTCAAGTACCCCTGAGGGTCCCAGGACCCCACTTTGAGAACCAATGGTTTAGACCATGTGGAAAATAGGATGTCTCGCGAAAACATGGATAAAAGTCAACTCAATAAACAAACAATAAACAGGAAGTGGACGGAGGCGGAAATCTTCGGATGACGTTATTTCCGGATCCGGGTGAGTGGAAAGTGAACCTAATCACTCGGGTGACAAAGAACAACGCATTGTTAGCTTGTAGATCGGCTAATTTCGAACAGACAAAGTATAAAACGGGGCTTAATTGGTTAGTGTGTGTTTTGTAATAATTATAATCTTCAAAACACGTTCCAATTATTGGAGTAGTGCAACATTTGTCTTTGAGCGGTGGAATAGAAGTATAAAGTACTGAAAATGAACATAACACCTACAGTATACGGTATGAAGTAAAAGTACCACAACATTTTACTTAAGTACTGTACTCTGAGTAAATGTACTTAGACGCTTTCCGCAACCGGCTTTGATTTGTTGCTCCGTGGCGGGGCCGCGCCAACGCTGGCACACAACTCGTGCTTCCAGAGCTGGCACAGGGCTGGCATCACCGTATTTCATCGTTTTATTTCTACGCAAGTTTTTAAACCCATCGAGACCCGAGGCCAATTCTACAAATGCCTTCTAAGATCAGTAGTTCTCAAACGTTCAATATATATTTTTTAAATGTTCAGAAATAGCAAATGTACAAGCTCGCAGCGTGGCACGAAGTGGCGCGCTGTGAGTTTGTATATCTGCTATTTTTTAATGGCCAACGCTAAAATCTAAAATGACACAGATGCTTTCCTGGATTTAACGCACACACACACACACACACACGAACACGCACACGCGCACACACGCACACACACACACACACACACACACACTTGCATTTTTCTTACTGTAAATCAACTCTCAAGGATTGTATTGTAATAGGCGTCAGAGAAAAATGTGTTTTAGTTCAAGTTTAGCCAAAAAATAAAGATGTATTGCTGTTTTGTGACATTTCTTAGAAGGGTGGGACACACACACACACACACACACACACACACACACACACACACACACACACACACACACACACACACACACACACACACACACACACACACACACACACACACACACACACACACACACACACACACACACACACACCCGTGCACACATGCACACACGCACGGACGCATACATCATAAAAGCACATTTGACAATACAGACGTAAGTTTCCTCTTTACTGTGTTGTTTTATTCTGACACTGTTTTGAGAATGAGGGAATTGATTTAAAGTGAGACGGATGGATGACTTCTTTGGACGGACATAAGTCGAACGGCGCACAGACTTATTAATCTCACTCATAGCTTAATCGAAAAAAATCGAGAAGCAGTTTTTTTGTCTTATATATCAACAAATCGACATGAAACTCTGCTCGACTTTTACCCATAGAGTTAAAAATAATAGAGAGGGCACCGGAAATCCCCTCCCATCCACTTGCATTGAGTTGCTCACCCAGCGCATGGGCCGAAATCACCCCTTCTTCCGGCTAGTGAAATGTGATGGGCGGGGCCTATTTGGGGCCACTGTGACACGTTTTGTGTCACCTCGGTGCACAGCCCCGTGCGCAAGCTCGTGAGTCGAGCCCATTGGTCTAAACCGTTTGCACTCGTTTCACTGCAGTACCTATGTATGGCTATCATGTCCAATGCGCTTCAATGCAAACACTGGGTTCTGGGGGCTTGACTTAACCCCATATTATATTTTGTTGTGCAATGACGTTGTACAAAAACAAATTGCAGATCTACAAGTCGGTATGTGAAACATTGTGAGCTTGTGGATCTGCTATGTTCACTATATTTGTTTTGAATTAATCGTTCATTAATCGTAATCAAGGCAAAAGTTTGGAAAAAGTTGTGATAGTGATTAGAAGTCATATCACAGCCCTAACGGCAGCTGCTCTATCCTGCTTCATGTGTTTGTGTGTATACCTGTATGTCAGAGAGAGAGAGAGAGAGAGAGAGAGAGAGAGAGAGAGAGAGAGAGAGAGAGAGAGAGAGCGCAAGGGTATAATATTTATGTTACCGTGTATAAGAGAGAAGTAATGATAGCTTGGTGGGGCATAGAAACATTCTGTCACACACACACGCACACACGCACACACACACACACACACACACACACACACACACACACACGAACACAGTGAGGGAATGTGCAATGAAGACATAACAACTGAATGATGGACAGAGCCTGATGAAAGGCAAAGAAGATAGGGAGATGAGAGAGGAGAGGAGAGCCTAGGGCACCAAATACCTGCCCCCCGGACAGGACACCTGTAATACACACACACACACACACACGCACACACGCACACACGCACGCACGCACGCACACACGCACACACACACAAACAGATGTCGCCTCGTAGCAGAAGCGCAAAGAATGAACGCAATAAAAGACCAGAAAAGAAAGAGCCAGACCCATCTGGACTTTAACTCATTATGACCGGGAACGCGTCAGGTGTCATTTTAGGATGTCTTTTTGTTTTTTTTCAAAAATGGCAGATCTACAAGCTCATAGCGCGGCACAGAGTTTGTACATCTGCTATCTATTTTTTTTAATCGTGAAAATGTGTGCAAATCTTTGAATAATAAGTATGTTTTTTTAAAGCGAACGTTTTTAACTCAAATCCTTGCTGCTTCTGGGGATTCTACAATGTCTTCTAAACCCTAACATTTTTTTTTAATGTATGTTGCTATAACATAAGTGGCTCTTAAACTATTTTCATGTCAAGGACCACCCAAAATTATTTGTATTTGCCCCCGCCCCGTCCCCCCCATCTCAAAATGTTGTGTTCCATGGACCGCCAGAAGCAAAAATTTGAATTAAAAATCTCTACATATATTCAAAGATTTGCACACATTTTCAATTATTTTTGAATAGCCAAAGAAATGTTAAAATGACACAGATGCGTTCCCGGTCTTAATGGGTTAAATCACCTGCCCCCCGCTCCCCCCCTCCTTTCATGTGAGCCTGTATAAATGTAGGTCAGTGCTGCGCTCCGGCCTGGACTTGTTGTTATACCAGACGCACCAGAATCTGGAGCCCCCCACCGAACACCTCCACACGTACACAACAACACCAACCATGGTTAAACCTTGACCTTGAACCATTCTCTGAACCGAACCTGGGTTCAAGGTGACACCTTCTTCCGAGTATCCATCTAGCGATGGGACGATAATCGCGATTATTGTGTATTGTGACAATAAAAACACTCACAATAAACATATTGCGGAGATTTTAATTTATCGTGAAATTGTCCTCCGTCATACAGGAGGTATTAGGTTTTATTGAGCTGCAAATTCAGTACCACTTAAACCACTCCATACTTGATAAAATGGACCTGTAAGAGCACATTTGGTACGCTCTGACTTCACTCTACACAAATCGATTCGCCAAAAATAGCTGATCTACAAGCTCAAAACGCATTGCGAGCTTGTATCAACCATTCCCCCCAGAATAGGGATGCTGGGGGTTCAAGTGGTTATACAAAAGTGTCATTTTAAGTTTTAAGCATATTTTAATTATGGCGATAATATCGTTAATCGCAATAATTTTTGCCACAATAAGCGTGACATGTAATTTTCATATTGTACTATCCCTATATCCATCCCACTTCTGATAGAAGGAAGCATGAGCTCGGCTCTGGGCTCTCCCTAGGCTGGCAGAGGGAGTGTAGCGCCCAGGATTACTTAGACAATTGGCACAGGGTGAAAAAAAAATACTTTTGGTACTTTAAGTATATTTTGATGCCAACACTTTTGTACTTTTACTCAAGGTACATTTTGGATACAGGACTTGTACTTGTGACAATGGTATTGATGCTTTTACCAACTGTAAGTAAACTACTTCTTCCATCACATGCTCTAGATGACGTTATCCATCACACGTGTCCCAAAATGGCCTTTTCTCTTCACACTTCCATGTTGTTGTTGTCAGACACACCAGCGTGACACCATCGGCGTCGTAGGACAAAAGTATGAAATAATAGGGCTTACGTGGTTAAGAGAGGAAAGCTAGCGGTCTGGCCGGGCACAGCGGCGTGCCCAGAGTGAATGTGAAACAATTAGCATTGAGGTGTTTTGCTCCAGTGAAGCTGCTTAGTGGCTGCTAACAGAGGACTGTGGTCGGACTGGGCAGCCGTCTGCCCCACATACCGTAGTGGTGGAAGAAGTGCTCAAGTTTTTACATGAGTACAAGTATCAATAACTTATTGTAGAAATAGTCTGTTACGAGTACAAGTTCGGTATTCAAAATGTACTTGAGTTAAAAAGTACAAAAGTATTGGCATCAAAACATGCTTTAAGTACCAAAAGTAAAAGTACTCATTATGCAGAAGGTCCCATTTCACAAGTTTTCAAATGTACTGTATAACAATCTTTTGAAAATAGTAGATCTACAAGCTCACAATGCGTTGCTTTGTGGGCTTTGAAAAAAAAAAAAGGATCTACAATGTAGATCGTCTTTTTTCAAATTGCCAAAGTATATATATATCGTAGGTCTGAAGTGGTTTTGTAATAATGATAAAAATCGACAAAGTAACTACTTATAATTAAGCAATAATTACTGATCATCAATCACTTAAGACCTACAGTATTTTAAGCTTTGGCTATTCAAGAATAACCGATCTACAAGCTCACAACGTGTCACACGTTATGAGCTTGTAGGGGTGTGCTATTTTTTAAAACGTGTGATTATTTTCTGATTAACAATTTTATTTAATGATCAATAATCAAAATCTGCAATGTAACAAGTAACTGAAGCTGTCAAATACTTTTACTGGAGTAAAAAGTACAGTATTTGAGCCTGAGATGTGGTGGAGTAGAAGTAGGCCTATAAAGTATTTTTTTTTAATTGACTACTTAGGGCTAAGTAGCAGCATCTGAGTAAATGTAATAAGTTACTTTCCTCCACATGGCTGTGAGTGTAAAGCAGGACACTACCGTAAAGGAATGTCAGTCAGCTTCCCTTTGGAAAGAGAGCGTCTGTGGCCAGTATGTGCGTGCAGCCGTTGTCAGAGTCCAGCGGACTCCCCAAATGTTGGTCAAACTAACTTGATTGGCAGAAATACTATCCAGCGTCTATTTTAACCCATTAAGACCGGGAAACCATACATCTGTCATTTTAGATTTGAACCACTTTAATCATTATCTTGAACTTTGGCTATTCAAAAATAGATATATTTAAATCAAGCTATATCAAGATATACAAGCTAGACCTGTTTTTTTTATTTTTTTATTTGTGCAAATCTTTGAATATATATATTTTTTAAAGCGAACATTTGTAACTCAAATCTTTGCTTCTGTGGGATTCTACAAATGTCTTCTAAAGGCTAACAGTTTTTTGAAAAAAAACTTATGTTGCTATAATCAGCCGTTCTCAAACTTTTTCATGTCAAGGACCCCCAAAATGATGTATTTGGCCGCGGACCCCAAGCTCAAAATATGTTGTTCCAGGGACCCCCAGAAGCAAAGATTTGAGCAAAAACATTTTGCTTAAAAAAAAAAAACATATAGTCAAAGATTTTGCTCAAATTTTCACAATTTTTCAAAAATAGCAGATCTACAAGCTCATAGCGCGGCACTCGGTGTCGCGCTATGAGCTTGTATATCTGCTATTTTTGAATAGTATGTAAAAGTATGAAATAATGGTTAAAGTGTTTGCACAGATGCGCTCCCGGTGTTAATGGCTTAAGAGCTTGCCTTCGGATTAGCTCGATTGGTACGGGCGGCTAGCTAGCGCGCTGGAAAGCACAGAGTTTGGAGTTTGGATTGTGGTTGGACAGAGAGAGGCCTCGCCGTAGAGTCAATAGTACTGTAACTGATCACCACTGGCAGCCAGTGGGGGAACTGGCCTGCTCCAAATCCCCAATAAAGTGAATCTGTATCGAGCCCGTTCAATAAAGGATTCACTTTAAAATGTGGAAATTACACAGTTTTCATGATTGATTTTGGTTAAGACTTCCTCCTGTGTTTCTCTCCCTCTCGGCTTGTTGCTCCTACACTGTCTCCCTCTCAGCTCTCCTACCGTCTGTCTCTCCTACACTGTCTCTCTCTCAGCTCTCTTACATCTGTCTCTCCTACACTGTCTAAAAGCCCTTCTAGCAAATCAGATCCATCCTCTGAGGAGAAAGAAAGTGAAAAGCCAAACGACATGCCGTTCCAACCAACTTACTTAGTGTTATTGTGTTTGGGACCACAGCGTGTAAGACTCCTCTCCTATACACTCACACGGGAGGTGATGTTTGAGACGTGGTGGTGGCAGGGGGGGGGGGCTCTAAGCTCAGATGGTCTGGAATGACCCCGGTGATGACTGCCAGCTGAGAGGGATGTAAGTGTTTAAAAAGCTCTGCGTTTGCGAGAGATATGAGCTGGAACAACGTCACGCATCAGACTGCATGGGAGCAACTGTGTTTGTGTAAGACACACGTAATGAAAAACGTTCACGCGCACGCACACACACACACACACACACACACACACACACACACACACGCGCGCACACACACACACACACACACACACACACACACACACGCTCGCTGCCACGCTGCCAGTGGTCTTCCATTTCCTGCGTGTTGTCTGTGAGGACGGGGGTGGGGTGGGGGGGACGGGGGGGCAGCTTGTCCTGTTGTTCCAGGCAGATCAAAGACGTATAAAACACGCTGCTTATTAAAAAGCCTGCAAGGCTGAAGACAAACCACATTATACCCCATGGACCGAATGAGACCCGACAACACACACACACACACAGACAATGACACACAGCCAACCGACACACACACACACACACAGACACAGACGATGACACACACACACGCGCACGTACGCGCGGACAACACTCCACTCGGCTCACAACCTCTGTGAGCAACCTCAGCGATGTCAGAGCGTGACATCATGATTGTGACAGCAGAAAACACACCAGCAAGGTTTATATAACTAACTGTCTGCGTGCCAGAAGAGTCTCCATAAACGGGCATGTAGTGGTTGTGACGTCCACCATCCACTCAGGCAATTATAATATAAAGCCCTGTTTTATATCTAGGCTATTTTAAAATAGCCAATCTACAAGCTCGCAACACGTTGTGAGCTTGTAGAAATGCTATTTTCAAACATTTTAGTACTTTTACTTTTGGTACTTTAAGTGTATTTTCATGCCAATACTTTTGTACTTTTACTCAAGTAGCATTTTGACCACAGGCCTTTTTTACCAACAGAGTATTTCTACGTTGTGGTATTGCTACTTTTACTTAAGTAAAATATCTGAGTACTTCTTCCACCACTGAAAATGACCCCAAACATGTTTGAAAGTGGAATATCCCTTTAGGCCTAAATACAGTAGGGTTTAAGTGGTTAATGTAGGTGCAAAAAGAGGTTCCCTATGATTAGAGTGATACCACGGGCCAACTCTTCCAGCACACAGCTCTGTAGGAATGTGACAGCTGTACTTTCTGCTAATGTGGACACTTAATTTACCGTAACACACCTACGGTCAGGAAGAATGCACAAGCAGCACTTCTTTTGTCTGTACGTGTATGTGTGTGTGTGTGTGTGTGTGTGTGTGTGTGTGTGTGTGTGTGTGTGTGTGTGCGCGCGTGCATGCGTGCGTGCGTGCGTGCGTATTTCAATGCGGGCTGGAGGACCAACAAGGCCGCTTGAATGAAGGGAGGGACTTTACCGTTCACTGCCATGCTGCTACAGGTCTCAGATTTAAAGCAGCCATTAAACAGATGTATAGTGTGCGTGCGCGTGCATGCGTGTACAGTACCAGCTGTGAGGACGAGGCGCATCAGTGAAATGTGTTGACACGGGGTCTAAACCCAACAGGCTCACGGCTATCTCGCCTTTCACACATTGTGACAGTAAACCTCCATTATTTACTGTCAGAACACGGGTTCACACTTTACACGTCTAAAACAGTGGGTGACATTTTGTTTTTGTGCAATAGACAAACTAAACTGTCGCTGTCGGGCAGAAACCTCTTATTCTAACTCCATATTCTCTAACTTTTTGCGTTCTTTCGTAAATTAACGTCCTACTCCCCTACTTGATCATACTACAGCGTCGCACAAATAGCATCAAAAGTAACAGATCTACCAGCTCGAAACGTGGCGCGAAGCGACGCGTTTCGAGCTGGTAGATCTGCTACTTTTGATGCTTTTGAATTTGAATCCTGTAAAGTTACAGTTAGGGGGTTCAGTGTCTTGCTCAGGAACACCAGGACACATTGCGCGGGGGGGGGGGGGGGGGGGGGGATCGAACCTGGGACCCACTGTTTCCCAGGCGGCCTCTCTACCCCTCAAAGTGGGGTCCTTGAGGGGGTTCCCCAGATAAATGATGAAAGGATAGTTAGGAACCAAATGGACCCTTCTGCGGCTGTACCTCTGAGAACGTACACATTGAACCAAATGGACCCATACGGGTCCATTTGGTTCCATTTGTAAATTCTCAGAGTTATGGTGGTCCGTGGTCTAATGCAGGGGGTTCTCAAAGTGGGGTCCGGGGACCCCCAGGGCCCTATATATACATCAGCTATTTTACCTAAAAAAATCGGGACATTCTTCGACAATGTTTGAATATTACTGACACTTTTAACACCACAAATCTTGTATGGGGTCTCCTTGGCACAAGATATTTTCAAACAGGGGTGGTGGGCAGCCAAATACACATTCATTTAGGGGTCCTTGACATGAAAAAAGGTTTTAGAACCACTGCTGATTGCATTCAGGTGTGCCAGTCATAATTGGATCATAATTGGATTCAGGTGAGCAGCAAGGGCTTTTGTACACAACCCGTTCAGCTATGGCCACCCCAATGATGCCTGCAGAACGCTTAGCTTTCCTCAGCACCCGGGCGTGTCTCGCCTCAAGCTAACTCACCTAGCATCTGTGAGCCATTATACTAACTGGCCGCCATGCTGCAGCACACAGCCATTAGCGCGATAGCATTAAGCTATTCCATTAAGCTAACCCCGTGTTTAGCCCATTAAGACCTGGAACGCATCTGTGACATTTTTAGATTTCTTTGGCTATTAAAAAATAGCAGATCCGCAAGCTTGTAGATCTGCTATTTTTTGAAAAATCGTGAAACAAAGCATTTGTAAACATTTGTAACTCAAATCTTTGCTTCTGGGGGGTCACTGGGACAAAATATTTTGAGAAGGGGGGGTCCGCGGACAAATACATATCATTTTGGGGGTCCTTGACATGAAAAAGTTTGAGAACCACTGATGTTATTACATACTTTAGGATTTAGACATTTGTAGAAATCCCCCAGAAACAAAGATTTCAGTTACAAATGTTATATATTATTCAAAGATTTGCACAAAGTTTCCCCCGCTTTTAAAAAAAAAAACGCGATCGACTTTGGGCCCCGGTCCCCAAAACCACACTGCTTTCCCTAGGCCGCGCGCCTCCTCCTTTTCTCCTTGGATGTAGCGCCGAAGACGCGTCCCGCTATGTCTTTCATCATCCCTCCATCTTTCGTCATCCCTGCTCCACCTTTCATCGTCCCTCTATCTCTCCATTCCCTCATCCCTCGCTCTGTGCCGTCGCTCCCCATGTGAGAGTCTGTGGTGGAAGAGAGCGCTCAGATGTTTTTACTTACGGGGGACCACCACTTCACCACATTTTCGATCTTATCTTCATTTAATCAGGCCTCGATAATGAGGGCTAATGCTAGGATGGCACCGTTTCCGTATTCTTGCTCTGCATGCGTGTCATTGGTGGGCTGACCAGTGTTGCCAGATTCTGTGAGAGAAACAAGCAACCAGGTCTAGGAAAACCAGCCCAAAAGAAGCGACTATGGGCCACATGAGCACTTTAACATGTACATCAGCTATTTGAAAATAGCAGATCTACAAGCTCACAGCGCGTCGCGATGCGACGCGTTGTGAGCTTGTAGATCGGCTATTTTCAAATATAATCTTGCGGGGAAATTATAATAAGCAGATCTGGCAACCCTGGGGCTGACCTGCCTACCAGTGACATCATCAGTGGGGATTCTAAAACTACCTGCCTTTCTCTTCCTGGAAAGTTAGCGTCTGTGTGCTGAATGCTTGCATTCATAAAAAATTAAATAAAAAGTTTGATATATTTGTTTTAATTAGTTAACAGACCTGCCTAGCGATGATGTCACTGGTAGGGAGGTTTCTGAACTGTCACACACACACACACAGCCCTCCTCTGAGAGACAGAGTGAGTAGACAGAAATGGTACCAGATTACAATTAGCATTGGTGAGGACCAATTGTAAGAGAAAAAGGTTGGAAATGGGTGAAGTGCTCCTTTAAGTAAAAAGCAATACCACAATAATACTCTGTTACAAGTGAAGGTCCTGTATACTTATTCCCTATAGCGCCAAAGTAAAAGTACTCAAATGTTTCCAAACTTGGCAAACGACAAGATCGACAAGCTGATCTACAAGCTCACACAGATCTGCTATTTTCGAATAGCCAAAAGTGAATAACAACTAACGTTTCCAAATAATTGTAGTGGAGAAAATGTACAATATTTTCCTCTGAGATGTAGTGGAGTAGTAGAGTATACTCGAGTAAAGTAAAAGTATCTCAAAACCTTGTGTAAATGTACAGTACTTAGTTACTTGGTCACTGCTTCAGCCCAGCCCTGCACATGAACTCTGCAGCCGCACTGAGGCCCCTCCTGTAAAGCATCCCAGCCCAAACATTAACGTAACTAATAATTAATTGGGCCGCGCGACCCGGAAATGACCGTAATATATATATATATATATATATTTATTTATTTTTTATTTTTTTGGGGTGGGGGGGCTCAGTGGCCCAGCGGCCCACCGGGCATTTGCCCGGTACGCCAAATGGCCAGTCCGCCGCTGGCGCGTGCGTTTGTGTGTGACCCGCAATCGACGTCACAAAAGAGGTGAAACCTATGTTAAGATTTGACTTGAAAGAATCCACAACTTTCCAGTGGCAGTAGTTCAATAACAAACACACAGTAAAGACCCTCGGTGCTCAAATAACTCCAGGAGTGTACACATGGAACCAGATGAGGGTCCGTTCGGTTGGTTCTGTGGTACACTCCCTGGAGTTACGTTTACACTGAGGACTTTTACTGTGCTGTAAGTTGGGGCCAAAGCCTCAATAGAGGTTGGCTGATCAAATCACACACATTCCTGATTGAGCTGTCCTTATAATGTAAGAGTCACATTCAGAGAGCTCATTCAACTGGAAATGAAAAACAGAAACAGACACAGAGAGAGAGATTAAGAGAGATAGATACTGTAGATAGATAGATAGATAGATAGATAGATAGATAGATAGATAGATAGATAGATAGATAGATAGATAGATAGATAGATAGATAGATAGATTCTTTTTATACAAAGGCTATTTTCAAACATCCTAGTATGTTTACATTTGGTACTTTATGAATATTTTGATGCCAATACTTTTGTACTTTTTACTTGTAACAGAGCATTTCTACATTAAATATCTGAGTGCTTTTCCCACCACTGAGAGAGAGAGAGAGAGAGAGAGAGAGAGAGAGAGAGAGAGAGAGAGAGAGAGAGAGAGAGAGGTCAAATGATCAGATGACAGCCTGTAGCAGTGTTTTTATAGAGCTCCTTTATAGACAATGAGACAGGAGGACACACACTCCCCTGTGTTCACCTCAATTAACTGTACTACAAACACACATATGCTCTCTCACACACACACACTCACACACACACACACACACACACACACACACACACACACACACACACACACACACACACACACACACACACACACACACACACACACACACACACACACACACACACACCAGTGAAAACATTCATGCCCACTCAGACAGTGAGTCAAGGCACCTGGGCTCATCTATCTCTCCACCCCCACCTTACACACACACGCACACACACACGCGCACACGCACACACACACACACACACACACACACACACACACACACACACACACACACACACACACACACACACACACACACACACACACACACACAAAGGGAAAGTCGTTCTCTCTCATTATTTCTTTTTACCTGCCCTGCAGCACTGTCTGGATACTATATGACATCTTAATGTGGAACAACACACACACGTATGCACGCACTCACCCACCCGTGCACATGCATGTACGCACACATGCACGAGCACCCTTGTATTAAACAGGACTTGGGGTTGATGTCAGATAGAGTTACTTCAATCCACTTAATTCAAAGCTCAGCCCTTTCATTCAGAGTGAATGCCAACCTCAAATGAACTCTACCGTCTATTAAGGCATTGGTTCTCAAAGTGGGGTCCGGGGACCCCCAGGGGTGCTTGAGGGGGTCCCAGGGGGTCCCCAGCTAAATGATGGATAGGAACCAAATGGACCCTTATGGGTCTGTAACTCTGAGAGTGTACAAATGGAACCAAATGGACCCTCTCTCTTCTCTTATGGGGGTCCCTGGCATATCTTTTCAAATGGGGGTCCACGGGCTACTAAGTGTCAATTTGGGGGTCCACACACGCACACAAACACGAACATGAACAGGTGGAAAGTAGAAGTGTTACTTCTCAGGAAATGTTTTATTATTGTTATTATTATTCACAAGCTCGTGTTAATACTCATTAGTTCAATGTTTATAAAACACACTCTTTCCCTTTCAATTCTTTTTCCAAAATAGCGCAAATAACTGATCTACAAGTTCTATTTAAGCTACGTTTGTGCGACACTGTTGGATGACAAAGGAGAGAGAGAGAGAGAGAGAGAGA
The DNA here is from genome assembly GCF_963454915.1 of Gymnoscopelus microlampas. Lineage (NCBI taxonomy): Eukaryota > Metazoa > Chordata > Actinopteri > Myctophiformes > Myctophidae > Gymnoscopelus > Gymnoscopelus microlampas. The sequence goes on along the minus strand of NC_139956.1, from coordinate 40,973,444 downwards.
GAGAGAGAGAGAGAGAGAGAGAGAGAGAGAGAGAGAGAGAGAGAGAAAACTGCATGTTCTTCATGTTTCACATGTCTGGGGAGGAACAGGGGCCAAAGGCACGACCTCGGGCAAATTGTGCATGTGTGTGCATTTGTATTTCTGTGTGAATAATCACTTTTCCATGTGAGTAGAAGCATGTATATGAGTATATGCATGCATGTCTGCGTGCGTGTGTATTCCTGTTTTCGTCCATGTATGCAAGTGTGTGTGTGTGTGTGTGTGTGTGTGTGTGTGTGTGTGTGTGTGTGTGTGTGTGTGTGTGTGTGTGTGTGTGTGTGTGTGTGTGTGTGTGTGTGTGTGTGTGTGTGTGTGTGTATGCAGAGGTGTATGTGATGAGGTGAGGAGAGAGGCAGTGCGCGCGCACACACACACACACACACACACACACACACACACACACACACACACACACACACACACACACACACACACACACACACACGCAGCACAAACATCCTGCACACTGTCACCACCACAACCCCAAACACAGCCGTCCCCACCGGGGGAAGGATTTACCCACAAACCCCTCTGATATTAACCTGTTACTGAGATGTCAGCAGAGATATACGCTGACGACGACATGTTTTGGGGTTAAGCCGCACGCGTTCACATTCCACCCAGGTCAACACGCTATAGCATG
>NC_139956.1:40742762-40967762 GCF_963454915.1 Gymnoscopelus microlampas | reverse complement strand
ACAGCGTGAGGTGTGTGTGTGTGTGTGTGTGTGTGTGTGTGTGTGTGTGTGTGTGTGTGTGTGTGTGTGTGTGTGTGTGTGTGTGTGTGTGTGTGTGTGTGTGTGTGTGTGTGTGTGTGTGTATATTTACCTCTGTAAAAACAGACACACACACACACACACACACACACACACACACACACACACACACACACACACACACACACACACACACACACACACACACACACACACACACACACAGGGTGAGTACGCCACCCTGCGGTGCACAACTAACAGACTCAGACTCCCCATAGTAGGAATACACTAGAGACTGATGTCTGGAAACACTGTCCTAAGGCTAGAGGAGAGGAGAGGAGAGGAGAGGAGAGGTAGCCTGATCATCAGACTGAAGCTGCGTGGAGCTTCAGTCTGACATTAGTTCCAGTGTAGGCGATTACAAGGAATTTCCCTAAAACAATTAGAATTGGTTCCCTAAACCAATCACAAGGGATCCCCACCCCCACCTCCGACTCTCATTGGACGGTACTTTTTGTACCGAATAAAATCCTAGGTTCACAGTCCACTCAGAGAGTGGGCGGGGTCTATGGTATGGAACCAGGCTATAGAGGAGAGTGGTAGCGGACATGAGAGGAGAAGCATTTTAGTTTCCTACATTTTGGTTTCTTCTAATTATCAAGATTTTCAAAAAACGTCCCCCAAACATCCACAATAGTCCATATTCACACCATATTTCATTGACTTAATGGCAATATGGCCGCCGTGTGAATATTGTCTATAGGCTCTATTCACAGCAGCCATATTATGAAGACATTCACAGGTGTTACCAATGATACTAATGAAGGCTCTGTTCCATTCTGGTCAAACAGAGTCAGGGTGCTGATATTGTGCATGTTGGCCCACTGGAAACACTCCGCTCCACCAGTGGGTCTACAGTTGGGGTCCAGGGACCCTCATGGGCTTCCAAGTGGCCCCTTACAGGTGTGTAACTCTCAGAGTTATGGGGGCCGTGGAAACCACTGTGCTAGACTAAATGGAACAGAACCTTCATTAGTATCATTGGTAACACCTGGGAAGGAAGTGATAATATGACTGCTGTGCATAGAGCCAATTTCTCTTATATGTGAGCTTGTAGATCTGCTATGTTCATGAGGAGACTTCTCTTTTGGGTCTTGTTGGGGAAGCGCTGAGCTAACAGTATGCACCGCAAACATCGGAGTGTTCATAAGTCACTGTAGGGCTCTATTTATGCCCTCCCAGCATTACATGCACACTCAGCATGTTGTGTGGACCTATAGAGCTGCTGGTAACAGGGGGATATGTATTATTATGGGATGTATTGTAACTCAACACACTGAGGGTATTGGCAGGAGGCACTGTATCACATCTCAGCACACATGGTTTCCATGGCGCGCACGCGCACACACACACACACACACACACACACACACACACACACACACACACACACACACACACACACACCCAAAAGCCCCAATTAGACACACAGTGGACGCGTTGTGAGCTTGTAGATCTGCTGTTTTCAAACATTTTAGTACATTTACTTTTGGTACTAAAGTACTTTTGTACTTTTACTCAAGTCAATTTTGAATCCTGGACTTTTACTTGTACTTCTACATTGCAGTATTGATACTTTTACTTAAGTGAAACATTTGAGGGCTTTTCCCACATACAGTTTACGCACACATCCATGCACACACACACACACACACACACACACAAACACTCATCACCGACACCCCGCGCACACAAACGCGTGCACACGAACGCTCGCTCGCGCGCGCACGCACGCACGCACGCACGCACGCACGCACGCACGCACGCACGCACGCACGCACGCACGCACGCACGCACGCACACACACACACACACACACACACACACACACACACACACACACACACACACACACACACACACACACACACACACACACACACACACACACACACACACACACACACACACACACACACACACACACACACACACACAGTGACCGGGGGGGGGTCGTCCCAGATGTCCAACAGTGATGATGTAATGAGTGGGGGACCGCAGACTCAGAGTAGACATGGTGGGAAATAATGGAAGCAGCTGCTGGGAGAACTCAACTGTCATAGGCTTAGAGCAGTGGTTGTCAGGACCCCCAAAATTATATGTATTTGGCCACGGACCCCCCCCCCATCTCAAAATATTTCATTCCACGGACCCCCAGAAGCAAAGATTTGAGTTACAAATGTTCGCTTTAAAAATATATATAACTGCTCACAAAATGTAAGGAAACTTGAATTTGGGCCATTATATCTCCCCTTTACTAATACCAATCAGTAAAGTGTTATATATCATTTTTATCGTTGATTAGTCACCTTTACAACGAGGTACAGCTTGTAAGCATCGGGCAGTCATGGAATGAGCAACACAAGCAAACGTGTGGGTAGCGCCGAGCAAAAATGTGCCAAAATGGCCTGTTAGACTTTTCTGCTGACATTCAATGTTGTGACATTCATGACATTCAATGGGCTTCAGGTGTGTGCCAGTCACAGGTGTGTGACTGTCTCACAGGTGAGTGACTGGCACCTGAACATGGGTTCTGCAACTTTGTTGAGTTTGTGTATGCTCCAAGCAGCAACACTGCCCCCATGGAAAGATGCCACTTTTGTCAGGATAAGGCCCGTGCAACAGGGCAAGTGAAGCTGGTGTTCCGTTATGCAGAGTGACAGCATTATTTGGTGTTAGCCCTGGTACCATTTCCAAACTTAGGATTACGTTCTGTGAGACTGGTGAAATCAACAAGGAAGACAACAACCCAGACCCCTTGCTTCACTGAGGAACCATAGATTTACAGGCAAGATTTGCACAACGGTACCAAAGACAGATGTCAAAGTTGCAGGGCCCATGCTCAGGTGCCAGACACACACCTTTGACTGGCACACACCGGCCTGCAAATGCTACCAGGGCTGACATCAAATAATGCGTAATCTGCGTAACGGAACACCAGCTTCACTTGTCCTATTGCACGGGCCTTATCCTGAAGGGACAAACGTGGCATCTTTCTATGGGGGCAGTGTTGCTGCTTGGAGCATACACAAACTCAACAAAGTTGCACAACCCATGTTGCAGAACGCAAAGTTGCAGAACCCACCTCTCAGCAGGTGTGTGCTGGCAGGTCGCTCAAAACAAGAGCGATTACCAGCAAAAGCATATTGGGTGATTTTGGCACATTTTTGCTCGGCGCTACCCACACGTTTGCCTGTGTTGCTCATTCCATGAATGCCCGATGCTTACAAGCTGTACCTCGTTGTAAAGGTGACTAATCACCGATAAAAATGATATGTAACACTTTACTGATTGGTATTAGTAAAGGGGAGATATAATGGCCCAAATTCAAGTTTCCTTACATTTTGTGAGCAGTTTATATTCAAAGATTTGTGCACATTTTCACAATTTTTCAAAAATAACAGATCTACAAGCTCATAGCGCGGCACTCAGTGCCACGCTATGAGCTTGTAGATCTGCTATTTCTGAATAGCCAAAGTAGCTTATACAATACTGGTTAAAGTGGTACCCCACCAAGGACCCCCGGACCACACTTTGCGAACCAATGGGCTAGGGTTTCACCCTGTCTTTGTGTACACAGACAGTACAATCCTCACTTTTCATTTATGCACTTGTAACTGAAATGGAACTGCATTTAGTTAAACCATAGATCACTGGTTCCCAAAAGTTTTAGCTGGAGACCCAAAAGAGAAATTTGGAACCCAGAATGGGCCTCGGGTCTTAACTCATTCCCTGCCAATGACCTCTTTTGACGGCTGTTTTTAGTAAGCCCACACTGCCAATGACCTCTTTTGACGGCTGTTTTTAGTAAGCCCACACTGCCAATGACGACTTTTGACGTCTCTTAAAAAATATATTTATATATTATTTAAAAAGTATATATATTTATTTTTTTATTTTGTTCATTCCCTCCCCCCCGCCATTTTTCACAAAAAAACAGGAGATAACGTGATCCAAAGATGTATTTGCTCCACTTCCCTGTTAAAAGAGAAACTGAGAAAAAAAATCCCTGTTGTCCTGTGTTTTACTATGTATTTTTGAGCGAAACATGCTATTTTCAACTGGGTTTAACAAGCCAACGGGAATAGCGATGACATTTTATGACATTTTTTGACATTTGACATTTGACATTTCTTCACGGAAGCACAGTGAAACCCTCTGTGATTAGCAACCATCAGGGGATCAATCATACTGGAGAGAAATATTCCTGACTACTTGAAAAGGTAAGAAAATCGCAAAATCCTGGCAGTGGGACCACACAGCCAGATTTAAGTCTGATGAATCTGAATGAGTTAAATGGTCAATCAATCGATCGAGTTCCAGCTTTGAGCTTTGGAACTATCATAGTAATATTTTTTTCAAGGTTTTAAAAGAACAAATACCATGACAAGGTTTTTATGTGTTATTTTTTGTATTAAAGTATTGTATTATCATCACAATCTTAAGTGTTTTGCCGATTATTTGGGGGCCCACTTGCAACACCCTAATGGCCCACCAGTGGGCCCCGAGCCCACTTGTTGAGAATCACTGGTTTTTGACTGATGCTAGGTTCTTGGTTTACCTGTGATCCTAGTTTACTGAGACACTACACTGTCTCTCTGCATTATATGTATGTGTTTACCTTGTTCATATTATTATTATATTATATATTATTAATATCAATATTAATATTAATATTAATATCAATATTAATATTAATATTAATATTAATATTAATATATTTATACTGTCTCTCTGCATTCTTTTTTTTCTTTACATTTTTATCCCACGATTTTGTAACCCCATTTTGTCTATGTAATCCTGGGCACTACCTTCCCTCTGCCAACCTAGGGAGGCTAGGGCCGAGCTCATGCCTCCTTCAATGCATGAGAGCCAACTGACCTTCTTGTCACCTGACAGGGTCTCCCCTGTCAGGTGACAAGAGAGTATCCCTGGTTGGACGTAGCCCGTGGAAGGCACACGTTATTCCAACCAGTTCCTTTGGCTGGCCAGTGGGAGGAGGCAGTAGTAGTGACCAGGATTACTGCATGTTTTTTTGATGGTACCTACCCTAGAGAACACGGGGAGAACATGCAAACTCCACACAGAAAGGCCCTTTCGCCAACCCCACCTAGGGTATGTGCACTGATGACGCGGAGGAGAAAACACGCCCCCAGCACCCACAGTGTGCCCTGCTGGAATCGAACCCAGGACCTTCTAGCTGTGAGGCGACAGCGCTACCGACTGTGCCCCCTCTATGTCTCTCTGCATTCTGCATTCTATTGTTATAGTCTCCTTTTTGTCATATTGTCCATGTGCTGGTGTAAGGCTCTAAAAGTGTTTGGCTCTAAAGCCGCTGGTAGAAGCTCTGCGTCTTTCTGTGTCTTTCTCTCCGTCCATATGCCCAAATATGGATGATTGATAGTTCTGTCAAACAAATCTTAAACTAATGAAGATCAATGATAGTTTGTTTTGCTAAATGGCCAATCAGATTGCATAACAGCATTAGCCATCCTAGGATATGACGTAATCGTGTGATGACATCACAACATCATCATCCCAACCGTGTAAGTGTTCTATAAAATGAATTGTTCGAAACACTAAACATCAGTTATCGACTTGCAACAAGGAAACCGACCTGTCTCTGTCCTAACAGGTTTATCTGTAAATTAGTTATCAACACTCATTGATAGTGGTGCTGCTGTGTGAAATGTTTCACTGGACGATACGTGTGAGACAAGAACGTATGGAGAACCAGGCTGTTGTGGTGGTCGGACACAAGATATACTGCTTTGGAGGAGACGTAAACCTGAAGAAAATAGATCACATTGAAGCACAAGTCTTCAACACAGTGTCTTTATGCTGGAGGAAGTTGACCCCAGTGAGACCTGGCAGAAGAAAACGCCACCTTGAGGTTCCCTCCAGGCGCTGGGGCCACACAGCTGTGCTGATAGGAGATACTGTCTACATCTGGGGAGGATTTCCTTACTGCAATGTGCTTTATGCATTTGATGTCGACACCCACAAATGGTTCAAACAACAGGTTTCTGGGACTGTACCAAAGGGGAGGAGGAGCCACTCAGCCTGTGTATTGGGGAAGGTCATGTATATCCATGGTGGATTGACGGACCAGACTCAAGTCACTAATGACATCTACAAGTTGGACACCATCACAATGGTCTGGTCTTTAATTAACACCAGAGGAACTCCACCTCCTGTTTCGGCATATCACTCTGCCACCATCATCGGGACAAAGATGTTTGTAATTGGGGACCGGGAAGAGTACAACCCCATCAGAGTGTTTGACACAGAGACCGACCACTGGCTGAACATACCTTCTGCACAGCTTCTTTCAAAAGTACGTAGGAATCAGTCAGGCTTTGCCTACAATGGAGAGCTGTACATATGTGGTGAGAACCAGACCTTCAATTATCTGTGGAAGTTCAGTCCAGAGACCTTCTCCTGGAAGAAGGTTGAGCCTAAGGGGAAAGGCCCATCTCCGACGTATTGTAAGTGCTGTTGCGTTGTGGGTGATCGTATCTTCCTCTTTGCAAGATACAACACCCCTGATGACCTGCATGTCTTAGACTTGAGTCCTAGCCTCAAGACGTTATGTAAGCTAGCGGTTATTCGGTGCGGTCTGGAGCTGTCTGAACTCCCACACAACATCAGGTGGGAGCTGGCAGCCATGACTGCCAACAGCAGCTGATAAAAAAATAACTTAGTCATCTAAACAAACTAACAAAAACAGAGAGCCCTGCAATAAAAAACTAAATAAAAACAAAACGGTGCATAAATAACATAATCATTTCATGAACGATGAATGATCCAGGGCCCTTTTAGAGCAGGGGTCTTCAACAGGGGGTCCGGGACCCCTAAGGGGTCCTCAGAGTTACGTTGTGAGCTTGTAGATCGGCTATTTTTTGGCAAAGAGGTGTTTGGTGTAGAAGGAAATAAAGAGCAGACAAAGTAATCAAAAAAAGTTAAATCTGAAACACAATTTTATACAATATAGAGGGGGTCCCTGCTTCATCTCTCTCTCAGCTAGGGGGTCCTTGGCCTGAAAACGTTGAAGACCCCTGTTTTAGAGTAAATCCTGTTACTGTAGGCCTCTGCAAGTGCTCTCTTGACCCACAAAGGCCTTACAATCCGCCGAATACTGTGTGTGCCCACGCAACTGCCCATTCTGGGTAGCGTGGGGGGCCCTCAAAGATAATTGGCAGAGGGGCCGATGTGAGTCTTAATCAAGGGCCCAGCATCCGCCTTTGACATTGAGTCTATATAGGAAGTGACAGTTCATATGAATGGCCTGTAGGTTTGCTGTTGTACCCCTGCTGGTGTCAAGAACAATTAACTCTCAATGCAAGTGGTTGGGTTTATGCCGAACTTTAGACTTGATTGTATTATCTTAATAAACATTTTCATACATAATATATGCTTCCAGTCACTAGTTTAAAGTCTTCTTTCAATCATCATGATATGCATTTTGGTAAACTATGGTCCCATTTATTTCAAAATTGACGATAAAGTAGGGTATGCTCTAGGAGGGGCGGGATGATTTGATTGACAAGCTACACAACCAATAGCATTCATGTCCGGTTGCATAGGATACGACGCGATATTGAAAGATGGCGGATTTGAAATTGCTGATGAATAGGCTTCATTTACAGTCTGTAGAGTCTATGGGCGTAACACTGTCCATTCTTTTTACAGTCTATGGTGCCCACGCAACAGCCCATTCTGGATAGCGTGCAGGGGGCCCTCATCAAAGATAATTGGCAGGGGCCCATGTGAGTCTTAATCCATCCCTGGGAATGGCACAGCGGGAGTCGTAACTAGGTTTGGGATCCGGAAAACGGAGGAATCTGAGGAACAAGATCCAACATTGAGGAACCGTAATCGGTTCCGTCACATTTTGGAACCGTTTCAGGAACCGGTTTATCAAACTGTCAGAGCTGGAGTCTGTTATACTATGGGGTACTTTTACTTTTTGGTGCTTTAAGTATATGTTGATGCCAATACTTTGCAACTTTTACTCCTCAAGTACATATTGAATTCTGGACTTTTACTTGTAACAGAGTATTTCTACATTGCAGTATTGATCCTTTTACTTAAGTAAAAAAAAATCTGTACTTTTACCACCACTGTACAAAACCATGAAATTGGTTCTGTTGGTTTGTGTATGTTTCCATGCGCACACAATACATGTGTTCTGCACTTCTGTGCGAGCATGTGTGTGTGCGTGCGTGTGCGCGCGCGTGTGTGTGTGTGTGAGAGAGTGTGTGTGTACGTCGATCCTGACAAAGGCAGCTTTGCTGCAGCGATATCAATTTCATTTTCTCTGTAATGTCTTAATAAATTACATTATTTACATTTTTGCAACCGAGGTATGATTGTGGTTATTTTTATAATTGTGTGTTGTGTGTGACACAGGTTCCACACTTGGCCCATCTCAGCTAGCAGGGTGTAAACACCATGTCTGCCTGCCATTGTCCATTGTAACAGAGAGTGAAGGAACTGTGGTCAAGTTGGCCTGGCTTCCAAACAAACCAGGGAAATACCAAGCCTCCGGCATACACGCACACGCACACGCACACACACACGCACACGCACAGTGGTGTAAAGTAACTAAGTACATTTACTCAAGTACTGTACTCACGTACAATTTTGAGGCACTTTTACTTTACTGGAGTATTTCCAATTGTCTGTACTTTTACTCCACTACAATTATTTGAAAACTTTAGTTACTAGTTACTTTGCAGATATAAATTCTTACGTTATAAAACGTACTTTAACCACTTTAGCCCTATTTTATACCTAGGCTATTTGAAAATAGCCGATCTACAAGCTCACAACGCGTCACATCGCGACACACAATTATTTGTAGCTAGCTACGTTGCAGATATGGATTACTATATTATAAAACATACATTAACCACTTCAGCCCTATTTTATACATAGGCTATTTGAAAATAGCAGATCTACAAGCTCACAACGCGTCGCGATGCCACTCGGTGTGAGCTTGTAGATCTGCTATTTTCAAACCTTTTAATACTTTTGCTTTTGGTACTTTAAGTACATTTTGGTGCCAATACTTTTGTACTTTTACTTCTAACAGAGCACTTCTACATTGCAGTATTGATACTTTTACTTAAGTAAAACATTTGAGTACTTTTTCCACCACCACACACACACACACACACACACACACACACACACACACACACACACACACACACACACACACACACACACACACACACACACACACACACACACACACACACACACACACACACACACACGGCTAAAAATAAAAGGACAAAAGGCTTACTTAGAGTTAGAAAAACTTGTTGAAACTATTTCCTTCATAACAATCATTGTGGGGCGGTATAGTGGGTCGGATAAGGTGAGGATCAAGGACAGGGGCAGACCACACCAAAACAGACCGCTGAACACTCACCCTACACATGGCCCACACACTGACGCCAAATAACAATACCAATAATAAGCTCTCAGCCAGGAACTGAGACCACATCAAAATGCCTAATAAAGGCTTAAAGGGATAGTTCACCCCCAAAATGACTTTTTTTCTGTCGATTAGTCACCCCATGGAGACTTGAATTCATGGATATTCTTTTGTTTTTGTTGCATTCCTAAGCCAATAATTTGATGACCGCGGCAGCGGTTCCGGTAGAAGACACAAAGAGTCTCCTTTGTGTCTTCTACTGGAACCGCTGTCTATACCGGTCCGCTGGTCATTAAAATTATTGGCTTAGGAATGCGACAAGAAAAAAAAAGTATCCATGAATTCAAGTCTCCATGGGGTGACTAATCGGCAGAAAAAAAAACTTTTCTTGGGTGAACTATCCCTTTAACCAAAGCCACCTACCGCCATGAGCACCGCAGAGAAAGACGTTTTTTTTTTTTTAAAGCTGCAGTCCGTAAATGTCACGTCTTACCCGAGGGGCTCGAACATAGGGAGATGTAGGGGAGACACCACATATTTGACCTGATTATGTCACAATGATAATAGAGATTAGTGTAGACCGGTAGTTCCCAACCTTTTCTGGCTTCAAGCCACATGTACGGTACCGTTCAGAAAATGACCCCTAAAAGATGATCCTGGTGGCTTAGCAGTTACTTGCAGTTGCAGTGGTTTCTCAAACTTTTCAAGCCGCGAATCATATTGGAACTGGGGACCCCCCACCCTGACGAGCACTTGGAATTTTAGTTTGACTCGGTTCCACTGATAAATATGGTGAACTGAAAACAGCAGATCTACAAGCTCACAACGCCTCGCAACGCGAGGCGTTGTGAGCCTGTAGATCGGCTATTTTCAAAATGTTTGACCAGCTTTTATAGTATAGTTTGCTGATTACGTTTGATGCAGTAAATGGTATTTTTCTTTTCATTTATTTTTTAGGTATTGAAAAGGTCTCAATACCTCAAGTACTTACCCAAATTGGGGGTACCTCAAGTACCCCCAAAATTATGTGGGGAGGTCCCGAAGGTCCCGACCCACAGGTTGAGAACCACTGCTGAAGTGCACGGATCATAATTTCTGGACGAGCTTGAGCAATGAGGACACGAGTTTGAATCCAACTCCTGTCTTGTCTTGCATGTCTCTGCTGCTCTCTCGTCTCTGCCCTTGGTTTCCTGTCTCTCTAGTCTACACTATCCTGAATCCTATCTGAAACAAAGCTTGAAAAGAAAATCTAAAACCGGAAAGGAATGCTGTATTACTAGAGGCCTATAGCCAACATTCCAGACAATATCTAGTCTTATATCCAGTAGTGGTAAAAGTACTCGAATGTTTTACTTAAATAAAAGTATCAATACTGCAATGTAGAAATACTCTGATACAAGTAAAACTCCGGTATTCAAAATGTACTTGAGTTAAAGTACAAAAGTATTGGCATCAAAATATACTATACAAATAATATAATATACAAAAGTACCAAAAGTCAAAGTAGCCAACTCATTGTGCATTCTGCACAATGTCCCGTTTCACAAGTGTATACAAATATTTTGAAAATAGCAGATCTACAAGCTCACAATGGCCAAAATATAGGGCTGAAGTGGTTAATGTAGGTTTCGAGATAATCATCTAAATATGCAAAGTGGCTAGTAACTAAAGCTGTCAAATAATTGTAGTGGAGTAAAAGTACAATATTTGCCCCTGACGGGGTGCTCCTTCCATTCCGACATCTCACCACTCCGACTAGTGGCTTCCGCGTGCGGTTAAGGTTAGGGTTAGGGTTAGGTATAGGGTTCGTCAACGTCGGAAAGGCGACATGTCGGAAAGGAGAAATGCACCCGCCTCTGACATCTCAAAATTGTTAGGTTCAGTACTTGAGTAAATGTACTTAGTTACTTTACACCACTGATTATATCATGATTACATCCATATAGCCTAGTGTATAGACGGATTTCCGCGCGACGTCATCACAGAGCAGAATGCGCAATCTGCGCATGCCCGGGTGAAAGGCGAGCCCTGAGCGGCAGTGAGCGCACTGGCCAATACAAACTAATAGGCGAGTGTGCTCCGGTGCGTAATTTCCAAACGCACCCATAGGCTTCCCCCTCCTCTGCGCGGTCATATTCCTCTCATGTTTACTAACAGGAAACCCGTCTATTGCCAAATCTCCATCAAAATGTCAGCAAAATGTCAGGCACATAGAGTCAAGAAAATATTCTAGGAGGTGGTTATGCTTTATGTACATGATATCATGGTCAGAAGTACATTAACACTCATGTCAGTGGTACGGTAGTTCTGCCTCGAGCACAAGGCAGAGATCATAGTTATACTGTAGCTGCCTGAAGGACAAACTGAACCATAACAAGATAGGCTGTACCAAAACAATAGCTGTTAGGCCTAGTGGAGACTTCTAGGCTCTTACAAGCTGTCAAATATCATAATGTATTGTAGAAGTATTATAAGTGATGGTATAATATAAAGGTTAGATCCTCTTCTTCCTCACCATCCAGCTTCATAAATTATTCTTTGCCAATATGGGGGGACGGGGGGGGGGGACACAAAAAGACAGAGAAGGGACCCAGGAGGGGTCTTGATTGGGAGCCAGCTGGTCTGTAGCCACCGTCTCCGCCCCTCCCCCACCTCTGCTGCTGCTGCCGTGTGGCTGTGTCCTCCACTAGACCTCCACACACCCAAGCGTCTGAGCCAGTGTTGCCATGCCTGCTTATTATTATAAGCAACTTTGGGCTTGTTTTTCCTGTAAAGTTGCTTGTAAATATTGGGTAGCTGCGGGTTTGCATTTTTTTTTTTGGGGCTTGTTTACTAAATGTTTAAACACCAGAGTTTCTCAAACATTTTCATGGCGCGGACCCCCAAATTAAGATGCATTTGTCTGCAGACCCACCATCTGAAAATATATATGCAAGGTTTTTCAGAAAATACAAAATAGCAGATCTACAAGCTCTTGTACATCCGCAATTTTCAAATAGCAGATGTACTGTATACAGGTTTAAAGTGCTCACGTGGCCTATAATAGTTATTATATAACTTATATTTTGGGCTTGTTTTCCTAGACCTTATCTCACAAGACCTGGCAACACTGCTCCACACCCATAAAGCATCTGAGCTCATTATGCACTCACAGGCCAATTAATCACTGCTGCTTCTCTCCTCTTTTCTGTTTTCATCCCCCCTTCCCCTTGCCCTCTCCTCTCCTTCTCCAATACATCCCTCTCCTCTCCTCTCCAATACATCCTCCCCTCCCCAATACATCCCTCTCCTCTCCTCTCCTCTCCTCTCCTCTCAAATACATCAATCTCCTCCCCTCCCCTCCAGGCTGCAGTCCAGCTGACTCCCCCTCCCTCCCTCCCTCCCTCGCTCCACCCCTTCTGTCTGCCCCTCCACGTGTTCCTTTGTAGCAGCACTCAACAATATTACACCTCCTCTAGGATCTGGGGTTTGTATTCAACAAATACAGCACAAAACATCCAATCTACTGGTGCAACATCTACATAAAACTTCTGTTTAAGAGTTCTACGGGTAGGACATGGCCTATTAATTATGAGCAAAAATACAATCCTATAAAATAAATCCTATAAAATATGTATTTTATAGGATGTCATCAATACATTATGTTTTAAACATTTAAAAACAATGCAAGCAAATACACAAGTTAACAGCCCTCAGTTAAGCAGTGCATGTGTTCAACAGCAAATAATGAGCCAATCATCTCATTTTCATCAGTAATAGGCAGTGCATGGTTCAGAACAGCCATCTGACACATTGTGTTTGTCAACAGAGGAAATGAAGCACACAGACATTTGAATGAATTAAAAGTCCTCAATGTTGTTTAAAATACAAACAAGCTTACCTTTGTTGTCTCCTTTCTCCTTCTCCATGGCAGTATATATAAATCCTGTGTGTGTACAGCTCTGCTGTTATCCTGGGTTATCCTGGGACCAGCTGGATGACAATAGAATAGAGAGGAGCAGTCAGTGCGCTCCTGCTGTGGACTACACACATCCCATAGCCCGGAAGGTGCCTAACAACCAATTTAAGCCAATCACGTGCGTGTACTGCGTGACTGTCCCCCACTATGGGATGTAGAAGAGCACTGTTTTCGGGACCCATTCCATTCCACACATTTTTGAGGGTCACGTGTCCCTCCCCTAAAAATCTAAATGTTTCATGAAAAAATAAAATCATTTTTTTCCCCAAAAATGATTTCATAAATGAATAAAAAGAAAATGGAAAATAAATTCCATAAATAAAAACAAAAACAAATACACTTTTAAGAAGTGTGTAGTGGAAATAGCAGATCTACAAGCTCACAACGTGTCCCATTGAGCTTGTAGATCGGCTATGTTCACTATGTCTCTTTTGGGTCTCGAGCTAAAAAAGTTTGGGAACCACTGATGTAGAGAGTCAGTAGACTATACCACAACATAATGTTGGAGTTAATTGGCCTCTTTGAAGATCTCCCACAGAATAGACTGTCAGAATAAACAGTCTACTGGTATTTAAACTGGAGTTTATATTGTCCCATCATCACAAGTTTACACCGTGAGAGAATGGAATAGCTATTTAGACAATGTAACTTGTGGTGTCCTCATGACCAAAACAATACAAACAACATGGAACATTCTGCTGTCAGCCCTCAATAATAACTAATAGTTTACAGGCTGTAGGTGGGATGGATCATTTATGCAGTGATTGGACTCAGAGGTGTGGCCACACACCTGTTGTGCATTTGAGTACTCCGTTACAAGTAAAAGGCCTGTGTTCAAAATGTTACTTGAGTAAAAGTAGAGACAATATAACGAAAGACAATGGATAAAAAGATTGGACACAATTTTTCCAGAAGGACTGAATATGACAAACACCAGAAACACACAAACCAACCCTTCTTAATTCACTCAAATTAACTCACAGAAACACACAAAGAGACCACCAGGTACTTAGAGAACTAAAAGAACAAAGACCCACCAGAGAAAGGAGGAATAACACCCGACCATTAAGGACAATCACAGACACGTCAACGACCCTAGGGGAAGGCAAGGGGCTTCTCCCTGACCCATAGCTTAAAGACCCAAATAGGTGTGAGGGTGATCAACCCAAATGCCCACTCAAGCCTTCAAAAGGACTAAGAGGACCAAGACACACACAATCAAACAATGGACCTAGGAAGACTTAGATGAACAAATGTGAAATAATAAGGACCTTAAAATTAAAAGGGGTTAAGGCCCTCATTACTCTAACCCCAACCCCTGTAGCAGAAATGGAGAATTGTATCAGTCCCAACAAAGACACACTATTGACCAGTAGTCACAGGGAAGGTTAGTTGGGGTACACGCAGTCCCCACAAACATCATTTACGATTCTGTCCCTATCGGTACATAACTCGGACGGCGCTGAGTCGACTAGCAGCCCTTCGGCCGGTCGTTGCGGGCACTCGCGCCTGGAGGCGCTCGGGCGCAACTCCTCGGCCTCAAGGTCTGCTGAGTCGGCGCGCCTCC
Source organism: Gymnoscopelus microlampas (assembly GCF_963454915.1). Lineage (NCBI taxonomy): Eukaryota > Metazoa > Chordata > Actinopteri > Myctophiformes > Myctophidae > Gymnoscopelus > Gymnoscopelus microlampas. The sequence goes on along the minus strand of NC_139956.1, from coordinate 40,952,711 downwards.
GTCATGGTCCATAACTGTATTTGTTCTCTTAAATCTTTTATTGAGTCCTAATCCTGTACCATTCTTATAATGACATTATGGATGATTTTTTGGTATGCGGTCCAGGTGGGACTCAGGATGACTGGACTTACCTGCCATGCACAGTCCCCAGTGAACATTTCTCACAAAGTTCACTGGCATTTCTATTTCATGTTATAATTTGTAAACATGCCCAAAAACCTAAACCTTAAAGAAAGGTGAAATGGTTAACCCTAATTGGAAAAAAATGTTTTTCCCCCCCTCCTTCCAGGAAAGGGGTAACAGCCAAAAAGGGCTTAGGGCAAAGATTTAGAATGTAGTCTAAAGGAATACTTAATTAAACAGAATGTGAAATTATATGGACCTTAAAATTAAAGAGTAGCAGGATCCCAAAAAGACTTTCTTTCAAAAATAAGATGGCGAGAGCAAAAATTCCTTGCTCTGCCTTTTTCTGAAAGGATGACCTTTCTAAAAAGGCTTAGCACTGAAGTCCGACCCTAACCATTCCCTAACCCTAACTTTACACCACTGGTTTAGAGTAGCCTAGATAAAGCTGCAGGGTAACATAACAGCCCTGCTGGCAGGCTCTGTTGTTCATGTTACAACATGATTAATGAAAATTATTATAGGTGATTCACATCCTATTACTAAGCTCTGCTCAGTTTCCACACTATTACTCACTGTGAGTCTGTCTCTCTCTGTGTGTGTGTGTGTGTGTGTGTGTGTGTGTGTGTGTGTGTGTGTGTGTGTGTGTGTGTGTGTGTGTGTGTGTGTGTGTGTGTGTGTGTGTGGAAAGTAACTAAGTACAGTATATTTACCCAAGTAATGTATTTAGATACTGTTAATGTACTGGAGTATTTCCAGTTTTCAATACTTTTACTTCTACTCCACTGCATCTCAGAGGCAAATATTGTACTTTTACTCCACTACAATTATTTGAAAACTTTAGTTACTAGTTACTGTGTAGATTTAGAATATTATTACAAAGCTGCTTCAGACCTATATTATACTTTGCCAATTATATATATTTTTATATATATAATAGCAGATCTACAAGCTCACAAGGTGTCGCTTTGGGACGTGTTGTGAGCTTGTAGATCTGATATTTTCAAAGGATGCGTGTCTGTGGCCCTCGTATGGCCACAGAGTCCGTTACATTGCCTGTGTCCATCCCACATCCTCTCCTGTGAATCAGAATAAATGAGACAGACTCGTGGAGACGTGCTTGGTTCCGCTCTAATTCAGTTTGCTGTCAGTTAATCAGCTTCTCAGACTATGTTACCGGACAACAAACCAATGAGCAGACCTGTGCCAAAAGGAATTCCTCTCGAGAACAAATAGTGCTCCACGCTGATATTAAGTTTCACCTTCGATCAGAAAAACATGCCGTTTGGCTTTGCCTTTTTGTTAAAATGTGTTTTAAATAGCTCTACATTCCCATTAATCATTGAGTGTTCAGTAACAAGGTCGGGCTTCCCCATCTCTCCAGCTTCTTTAGTGAACAGGAAGTACTTTCTCAGGTCAGGGTTTCACTTTTATACAACTAGAGGTTCTGGCCACAACTAGAGTTTGGGGACACCTACGTCGCACTGCTGATCCAACCAATGTGTCTGAGTCATAGTGATGGGGGTTTGCAGTGGTGTAAAGTAACTACGTACATTTACTCAAGTACTGTCCCTAAATAGCCGGTCTACAAGCTCAGTGAGCTTGTGCTATCTGCTATTTTTCAAAAGATTTTTAGACATTTTACACATTTGAAAACTTGTGAAATGGGATATCCTGCATAATGAGCACGTTCTACTTTTGGTACTTTAAGTACATTTTTATACCAATACTTTTGTACTTTTACGCAAGTAGATTTTGAATTCCGGACGTTGCCTTGTAACATAGAACTTCTACATTGCAGTACTGATACTTTTACTTAAAGGAGGTGGTGCCATGGTTTTGCACTTTTTCTGTTTTTCATGTGTCTACAAGGTTGATAGAACTTCATTAAGCCCCCTGGTGGTGTTTTTATGGTGTTTTATGTATTCTCTGACTATTTTGAGTTTCTTCCTGGAGGCTGAAACCTTGAGGGTTAAACGTGCCAATAGAAAAACAACGCTTTAATGACACAGTAAAAATATACCCTCCCCCTCATTATCATAACACAACAGGTGTGGGCATGAGGAGGAGGGAATAGGACAGGTGGGTGGTGCTAAGGTGGTGGAGGAGGTGCTAAGGTGAGAAACAGGTATACTTAATGAACTGGAGGCGTGTCCACATACAAACATAATTTTAACACTTTCAGTACACTTTTTTGAAAAAAATCTTCATCCTAGTATAACCATAATACCTGATGATTATGTTTTAGGGGGGGGGGGGTCACTGAAAATCACGGCACCCCGTCTTTAAGTAAAACATTTGAGTACTTTTTCCACCACTGGGCCTATAGCCTACATCCAGATAAGCGAAATACCACTGAATGAAACATTGACCCAAGATGGACATCAGATCTCCTTGCTAAAAATATATCAGTGGAAGCCAAATGGGAAATCAAAATACAGTACCAGGTCATGGAGATAACACACACCTATATCCAAACCTGCATTCATTGGGTTTATCAGATGCTCTCAGTGTTTTCGCTTGGTTTGGTTTCTCACTTATAAAGTCAGACGATACAATGAGAACAGAAACGAGGGAGCGGAGAGGAAGGCTAGAAGGATAGATGTTATTTTTTACCTATGAACCCTAGCGTTTTATTCTGGTCTTGTCATAATAGGCAAAAACTGAAGATCTACAAGCTTTTTCCACAGAATTTCCACAGATCATTTAACGGGGGTGGCCCCCGTTGAAGCCACCCTATATGTACAGCTCATCGTAGGCAAAGGCGTTTTTTCTGGGAGAGGCTGTGCAGAAGGTGTGCTCAGCCAGCTGTTGGCTCTTTGAGTTGGTCTCTGTGTCAAACACTCTGACGCTGGTGTAGTAGAAACCATAACCATCCCAGACCCCAAATACAAACATCTTTGTCCCGATGATGGTGGCTAAGTGTCTTTGTGGAACGCCTAGTGGCGTGCCTCTGGTATTAATTAAAGACCAGAACATTGTGGTTGTATCCAACTTGTAGATGTCATTAGTGTGTCCAGTCAGCTGGGTGAATCCTCCACGGACATACATGACCTTCTCCAAGACACAGGCTGAGTGGTAGCTCCTCGCCTCTGGTTGAAGCCCAGAAACCCTGGTTTCAACCACCTATGAGTGTCGACATCAAATGCATAAAGCACGTTGCAGGAAGGAGTCCCTCCCCACATGTAGATCTTCTATGAGTACAGCTGTGTGTCTGTAGCGCCAGGAGCTGTGTGTCTTCTAGCTGTCACTGGAGGCACCAGAGTAATGCTACTGTGTTGAAGATGTGCGCTTCAATCTGATCACTGTTGTTCTTTTCCCCTCCAAAGCAGTACACATTGTGTCTTACTCTGACAGCAGCACAGTCTTCCTTTGGTCCTCCTCTCACATATACCGTCCAGCGTAACATTTCACACACCAGCACCACCGTCAAACAGTGTCACAAACTACAATAATTACCCGGTGTCAATTTATAAAATGGCAGTTTTCAGACTAAATGCTGCTAAATTATGTTTTGTTTGTTTGACAACTACCAGACTGATTACCAGAGTTGTGCTAGTTACTTAAAACCAGTAACTAGGTACCATTACTAGTTACTTCATTTCAAAAGTAACTCAGTTACTTTACTGATTACTTACACCAAAAAGTAAAGTGTTACTGTGAAAAGTTTGTACCACTAGAACCTTGTACACCTTCACTTTTGCTATTGATGGAGTCCACACTTTCAGAAGAAAGTCTATTTATTTTTATGTTTAGTAATAACATGGTTACAAAATGTAACCAGGTAGACCTGTTACTATGGCAGCATCAGCCAGGTGCTCCTTGTTTCAAATTAAGGGTGGGGTTTATTGTCACAGGAGATAAAAGGGCTGGGCTGCTTTCATTCAAGAGATCCCCTAGCTTGCTGTAAGGTTGGTGTACCTGAGGAGGACAAGAGCTGGAAGGCATGGCTTTTCTAAATGTATCGGCATTTAGGTCGCCTGGTGAATTAGTAAGTAGTAAGTATGGTACAAAGTATGCCCTTATTCCATGCTGCTGTGCTCCTTCTCCTCCTCTGTTATGCCAGCCCAATGTATGGTATTGTATTTGTTTGGTTATTTATGATTGTTGGGTTTTAGTCTAGTTGTGTTTTAAAAGTTTGAATACTTCATACAATGTTGAATATTCAAGAAGGATGTTTTTATGAAGGAAAAATAATAAACAGCCTTTTTTTTTATAAAGGTCATTCTATGTCTTATTTCCATGCTCATCCTTGGTTACACAAACCTGTGCATTTCAGTGTTAAAGAGGACTTTCCCTCTAGAAAAAGGTGGCGTAGTCTAGTAGGTATTGTATTTTTTATTATTATTCCCTTTTAAAATCCCCCCCTGCTACAAAAACAAAAGGAATAGGTAAATCAGACCTCCTTTCTTAACCCCAGAGGATAGATGATTGTCCACTTTGAGGGCATTTACACCTGCAAATGGTGAACCGGCCCATCGACACCTAGGATGCATTGAAATGCAAAGTAAAATATGACCAGGTCTATGCAGACGGGTGGCTGTTCTGTACAAAACAACAACAGTCATGTACAGAACCAGAACACTGTTCTCTCCCTTGTAATGTTAGAGGTACAGTAGGCAGTGTTAATATTGCTGCTTTACTGTAAGTGTTTTGGTGTGGACAGAGTTTTGCTACCTCAAGCAAAGATACATCTGATTAGTGTGAAAAGTATGACAAGAGCTTAATTATAGAGCACTAGAAACATCAACCCATCCACAAAACCAAGTGTAATGTTAGAGATTGTGAGTTGTGCAAGATACATTAAGTTGATGTGATGTACAATCACACAATACAGCTTACACTTGTTTCTTCACCAAAACTGGTTCTACCCGGTTCTGTTCTTCTGAAGTAATTGGGAGTATTTGTGTGTTCATTGTATTTCTAGAGACGTGATTGGCCTGATCTATGTTAACGGTGTTGCTTGAATTACAAGAGGGAGGAGAGAGACAGTCCCATTCACACTGAAGGACATGAATAGAGTTACATGTATGTAGCAGTCCCCTCAATCGTCATGTTAATGAGGGGAGGGCTTTTGAGTTCTTTTAAATAATTTTAACTTAACTCTGATTAACTCAGTATTAATTATCTTGGATCTCTTTTATAATTATGAATGCAAAAGAGTCACAATACCATTAATTTACCTTGTTATGCAGTTTTTAACCCAAAGTATATAAAATAAGCCTTTCTTAGCTTCAATTATAATTATTTAGGAATGTAAACAAATGGACCCTCTATCTAAAAGGTAACAATGAAATGAATTCACACCACAAAGTATTTAGAAAAATAGAATCTCAATGATTTAGTTATTTGTGCAATGATTGGTGCAAAATAGAATCAAATAGCAAATATGAAATGTAAACAACTAATTCCAATGTTCTTTCAACACTGTGCAGGTTCAAAACCTTAATGACAAATACCCCTCTTCTTTCAGGAACACACTGACCATAGTAATGTTAGATGCAAAATACCTAAAATAATAAATACCTTCTCAAAGATATTATTACAAAATGTACCACCTTTCTTTCAAACACTAAGTCACTTAAGGACACTGTTATAATGTGTGTGCCCACACACAACCTTAAAGCCGGCAAAACTATACTAAGTTAACCTAAAACCCTTAAGTTGCAGGACTGGTCGTTGCTTGGGTTTGTTGTGGCCTCAAATCACATTGGCCCCTTCACTCCTTGGTGAGCAAAAATAAAAGAGTGATACCTTAATGTTCCTTGTTACTCCAACAGTCACTCACAGGTGCAGGATAGTAGCAGACTAGCATGCAGTGCAGTCCAGACACAATCTTCTCATCCCACGTTGTCAGAGAACTATTTGTGAAGCCCTGGTTGCTGAAACTCCAATTGGATTGTCCTCTTTGTGTCCTCCAGTAGAGAACAACAGACTCTCACATCAACAGCCCAACTGTGGAAACGACTGTTCTACGTGCTATGAACTGACTCTAGACTCACTCTGAGCTTGTTAGCATTGACGTTAGCATTTAGCACAACATAAAACAACAGTCTCTGAATTTCGTGTAGAAAGTCTTCTTGTTGTCCCAAACGAGCAGCTTGTCCTCTACTGACTGTTGCGCATCACTCATGTAAGACACAAATTACACGCAGGTCTGTGCACTGCAAACGTATATCTTACAGAATGTATTTGAATGAAACCACTCGGTTACGTTACGTTCCCTCTCTTTCTTCATGAGTCCCACTCTCTCTTGTCCGGGCAGCAACACACTCTCCTAGCTACGTTCCCCACAGGAATGTTAACCCCATAAGTGCTGGTCAGAATAAACAAGAAAACATTACTTTTAAACAAAACTCCCAATGAATTAGTCATGAGTTATACATTATGTTTTTAAACAAAAACACATACCATTTTAAAGGCTTTTAACACTTTTTAAACAAACCATCCATTAAATGATTTAAATACTATTTATAGTATAAAATATTTTATTGCTGGGTTACATGTAAATGACAGCAACAGCAGGACATGCTAAGTGGATAGCAGTGACCTTTACAGAAAACAAGGTGAAATGTTTATGTGTACTCAGACACAGTTTGAGGTGAACTATCCATGTACTGTGTTTATGGTAACTTCAGTAATCTGATTACATTCTCAATCAGCTCACCGCCACCAGGGACTAAAACAAAGACAACATCTCAAAGTTGGTATAAAGATTGAACTTATATTGCAATTTAACACAAACAAATGGTATTTGCATATACACGTACAAAGTCAATATAGTGAGCAGTTGTTTCTTCAACAAAGCTGGTTCTACCTGGTTCTGTTGTTCTGGTGGAATTTGGAGATTTCATGGAGCAATCATCTCTACTTGAATAACAAGATGAAGGAGAGTCTGTCTCATTCTGTCTGGATTCATTGGATAGAGATATAGGTTCATATATTGAAACTAACAAAGCAATGTATGTCATAATAATAATAATAATAATACATTTTATTTGTATTGCACTTTACATTTGAAACAAACCTCAAAGTGCTACAGTACATAATAAAAACAAGATAGAAAGCCATTTGCAGAAATCAAAAAAGTAAAACAGGTTAAAAACAAGTTTAAAAACACATTTAAGAAGGAGAGGCAGGGTTATTAAAACCGGCTTAAAAAGCTAACTAAATGCTTTGTTAAAATGGTAAGTTTTTAGTGCTCTCTTAAAAGTGTTCACAGATTGAGGAGCTCTGAGGTGGTCTGGGAGAGAGTTCCACAGCCGGGGGGCAGCTGCACAAAAAGCTCGATCTCCCATAGTGCGGAGGTTGGTGTTCGGTTCCTTGAGTTTGTTAGTATTTCCGGATCGGAGGCTGCGGGTGGCGGTCTGTGGTTCGATCAATTCCTTGAGGTATGGGGGGGCATTTCCGTAGATGCACTGGTGGGTTAACAGGGTGATTTTGAATTCTGTCCGGGAGGAGATGGGAAGCCAGTGCAGTGATTTGAGAATGGGGGTGATGTGATCGTATTTGCGCACTCTCGTCAGGATCCTAGCAGCGCTGTTCTGAACGTATTGGAGCTTTTGAAGGCTCTTGCTGGGGATCCCGACGAGAAGTGCATTACAGTAGTCCAACCTGGAGGAGACAAAGGCGTGGACCAACTTTTCGGCGTCAGGAAGAGTGAGGGTGGGACGGAGTTTAGCTATATTTCTAAGGTGGAAGAAGGATGTTTTGCAGAGGTGTTTGATGTGGGTCTCATAGTTGAGGCGGGGGTCCATTTTTACGCCCAGGTTGGTAACAACTGATGAGAGGGGAAGGTCCTGGCCAGAGAAGGTGATGCTTGTTATGGGGGATGATTTAACTTGGTGTGGGGTGCCGATGAGAATGGCCTCGGTTTTGGAGCTGTTGAGTTGAAGAAAGTTGTGTTTCATCCACGCCTTTATCTCCTCCAGGCAGATGGTGATTGTGGATGAAGGTGATGGTGACGTGGATGGCAGTGGGACTGCAGAGCGGGGGGGACAGGGGGGGTCCATTGTTATGTAGAGCTGTGTGTCATCAGCATAGCAATGGAATGATAGTCCATGCCTGCTGATGACACGGCCGAGGGGGAGCATATACAGGGTGAATAGGGTGGGGCCAAGCACGGATCCTTGGGGGACACCACAAGTGACGGGTTGGGTGGGGGAATGAGCACCTCCCATGGAGACGCACTCGGTCCTTCCGGTCAGGTAGGACCGGAACCAGTCCAGGGAGGTATCACAGAGTCCGATGGTGGAGTGGAGGCGATTGAGGAGGATGGTGTGATCAACAGTGTCAAAAGCTGCAGTGAGGTCCAGGAGGATGAGGAGGGAGGGGGAGCCATTGTCAGAAGCAGTGAGGATGTCGTTGGTGACCCTGACCAGTGCTGTTTCGGTACTGTGAGCGGAGCGGAAACCAGACTGGAATTTTTCGGAGATGTGGTTATTGTTGAGGTGGTGTTGCAGTTGGGTGGCGACTATTTTTTCCAGCACCTTGGAGAGGAATGGTAGGTTTGAGATGGGCCTGTAATTTGCGAGAACGTCCGGGTCTAAGGTGGGTTTTTTGAGGAGGGGAGTGATAATGGTCGTTTTTAGAGCTGATGGAACGTGACCGGATTGTAGGGAATGGTTTATTGCTTTGGTGATCAGGGGGCTTATGGCTTGGATGTGTGATTTGACCAGGGCTGTGGGAAAGGGGTCCAGAGTGCATGTGGAAGGCTTCATCCGGCTGATGGTGTCCTCAACCTCTTGCTGCGTGGTGGGAGAAAAACAGCAGAGAGGCTGGGAGGCCCCAGACTGTGGGATGGCAGTTGGAGCAGATGGAGTGGGGGGGCCGGAGAGGGAGGAACGTATAGTGTCAACTTTGGTTCTGAAGAAGACCATGAAGTTGTTGCACTGTTCTGCAGTGATGGCTCTGTTTGAAGGGGGTTGAGGTTTTAGGAAGTGATTTATGGTTGAGAAAAGCTGTTTTGAGTTGCCGGGACTGTTATTGATAATGTTTGAGTAGAATTTGGACTGAGCGTCTCTGAGGGACTTAGTGTAGGCCTTTTGGTGTTCCCTATAGGCCATTTTATGAACCGTGAGCCCTGAGGTCTTGAGCCGCCGTTCCAGGACACGCCCTGCAGCCTTCATTTTCCGCAGCTCGCTGGTGAACCATGGAGCTGAACGTGAGAATCATAGATGGATGCTTTTGTTACCACTCTCTTTGTAAAAGGTTGTATGGAGCATGTAGGGGGGGGGCACTGTTAGGTTGTGATTGTGATTAGATTTGCTTTGTCTCAGATGTTATTCATGCGTTGTACATCTTTTTCAATTAAACATACTAAAATATAAATTAAACACATAGAAGACCACTTGGAAGACAACAACAAACCTTGTACCACTAGAGAACTTAACAAACCTGGATGGATGCTTTTGTTACCACTCTCTTTGTAAAAGGTTGTATGGAGCATGTAGGGGGGGGGGGGGGGCAAAGTATGTTAGATTGTGATTGGTGGAGAGATGGTTCTATTATTGTCCTTGGCCAATCATTCAAAGCAGTTAATGGTTCCACCCCAGACTCTCTAGTATAAGAAGAGTTGGTACTGGTCATTTTTTCCACAGCTCCTCCAGGATATCAATCATTTCTGACCAGATCTGACTGTGGACTCCAGACTTCAGGTGAAGATGAACTCTCTCAACCTCAACTCCGCTGAACAGGAGGGAAACAAAGACCTTGGTATGTTACTGACTCTCCCTCCTTTTTCATTTCCTCCTGTTCTGACATATGTGTCATGTTTGTTTGTTTTTTTATTCTCAAACTTAATGTTGACCTGAAGCTTTGATGTGAGTTAGATTTAGATCATTTATTATTTGTCTTTCAGTTCCTTCAACCACATATTCACTATATGATGCTAAGACTTTAGTGTATTACATACGTTTAAAGTAACAGCCTAATACCTTTATATATTTAGTCATGCAATGAACATTGAAAATAGTATTACCTAAAAGTTTGCAATGTGTTGTTGATAAGTTGTTGTGAGCTTGTAGAGCGGTTATTTTAGCCACATTTGGAAATATGATTATTATTTGTAATAAAGTTTTATGGTAATTGTTAGTTGGCTACTTCCTCAACACAATGTGGGGATTTTGTTTATTTGATTTTATTTATAAAATAAACAACACATTTGTAAGTTGTTTATTGTGGACATTAACTACTTGCCATGCAATTTTGTGTAAGTACCTCTCAACAATACTTACTTTGTCTTTGTTTCCAATCCAGTGTTGCATCATCAGTCTGGCTTCCCTGTCCTACCAGAGGTGAATGAACGAAGAAGATTGGCTAAGCAGAAACTTCACTTTTGTGATCAGTGTGGAAAACACTTCCCTAACATCTCCAGACTTAAAGTACACCAGAGAATTCACACAGGAGAGAAACCATATGGCTGTGATCAGTGTGGACAGCACTTCTCTCAAATGGGCCACCTTAAAAGCCACCAGAGTATTCACACTGGTGAGAAACCCTATGGGTGTGATCAGTGTGGACAACACTTCTCTCTAATGGTCCACCTTAAAAGTCACCAGAGTATTCACACTGGTGAGAAACCCTATGGGTGTGATCAGTGTGGAAAACACTTCTCCAAAATGCACAACCTTAAAAGCCACAAGAGAATGCACACTGGAGAGAAATCATATGGATGTGATCATTGTGGACAACACTTCTCTATGATGTGCAACCTTAAACAACACCAGAGAATTCACACTGGAGAGAAACCCTATGGTTGTGATCATTGTGGACAACACTTCTCTCGAATTGCCCACCTTAAAAGTCACCAGAGTATTCACACTGGAGAGAAACCCTATGGTTGTGATCAGTGTGGACAGCACTTCTCTAGATTGCCAAGTCTTAAAATACACCAGAGAATTCACACTGGAGAGAAACCCTATGGTTGTGATCAGTGTGGACAGCACTTCTCTCAAATGCACCACCTTAAAAGCCACAAGAGAATTCACACTGGAAAGAAACCATATGGATGTGACCAGTGTGGACAACACTTCTCTGAAATTAATAGCCTTAAATGCCACAAGAGAATTCACACTGGAGAGAAACCTTATGGGTGTGATCATTGTGGACAACACTTCTCTCAAATGCCTGCCCTTAAAAGACACGAGAAAATTCACACTGGGGAGAAACCCTATGGATGCGAACAATGTGGAAAACACTTCTCTCAAATGTCCAACCTTAAAAGACACCAGAGAATTCACACTGGAGAGAAATCATATGGATGTGATCATTGTGGACAACACTTCTCTATGATGTGCAACCTTAAAAGCCACAAGAGAATTCACACTGGAGAGAACCCCTTTATATGTGATCAGTGTGGAAAAGCTTTTAGTCAATCAAATGCTTTAGAAGTTCACAAGGTTGTACACACCTGATTTAAACTGTTCCCATGTGGTATGTGTGGAAAGAACTACTTCAAGACACAGAAAATGTCATGAGCGCACACATACAAAAGATAAATCTGAGTAGTGTCAACAGTAAGACAACAGCGTCATTATAGACGACGAGAAACATCAGCACATCCACATTACCAAGTGTTACATGATGATCAATTATAGTCTTTTGTAAACAATTGTTTGATGGCTAAACTGTCATAAACATTTTACATGTAAAAGAGCATGTTGATTCTAGATGTTTGAATAGATGTGTTGATTAATTCCTAGTTAACTTAACATACTGTTTACATGAACTTCTTTGTGTCAAGAGTTTTCAGACACATTATTAGAATATAGATGTAGTATCTATCTATATTATTTTGTGTATGGTTCATTACTTACTATGATTTATTATTATTGTCCTTTTGTTATGCTGTATTGTCCTACCAACATGTTGCTGCAGATAGAAATAAACAAATCAAAATACGTTTTGAATCAATCTTATTCTTTATTTCACAGTAATTTGACCTGTAGATGTTTGTGTGGATTAGATTATTTATTTTTTGTCTCAGAGGTTGTTCATGCTTTGTGCATTTTACTGTTATTTAAACATGGCTATAGATTTTGATTAGTTTTGTCTCAAACTTAAGTTACACACATAGAAGACCACTTGGAAGACAATAACAAACCTTGTACCACTAGAGAACATAACAACACATATGTGTAACAGTTCTAAAATGGATTAAAGCAAACGGCAGGACATGCAGAACGGTTAGTGACCTTAACAGAAAGAAATGACAATTTATTTTTTACTTTTCAGAGTCAGAGATAGGTTGTCCAGTGGTCTCCCATTACTTGTTGAGACTTTAAAGTCCATGAAGTGAAATGACCTTGCGCCAAATACATTGTACATCTTCACTTGTGCTATTGATGGAGTCCACACGTTTCAGAAGTTAGTCTATTTATTTACCGTTGAGTAATATCATAGTTACAAAACAAGGATTAAGGATGAGATGAGATATTGAGAGATATCTCATAATACACACCTGTATTATGAGATACCACTTTTGATCACCCAGGATGCTAATGGTGAACCAGCCCATCAACACCTAAGATTCAGTGAAATGCAAAGTTTGACCAGGTCTATGCAGACGGATGACTGTTCTGTACAAAACAACAACAGTCCTGTACACAGCTGGTGTTCAACAAACAGAAGATGTAGAGACTATCGTTTCAGTTTTTATTTTATGTTATTTATTTTATATTGTTAATAGTTGTTTTCAGGTTTTTAATACCTGTTCAAAGCTGAGAGTTTTAGAGGTTACTACATTATTAGTTTGTGTTTTTTTTTAATAATGTCAGTGGGTGCGTGACATTTTCACTTCATCCATTGTTTCAAATTGCATTTGCAACACTCTGGCTGCCGCATTTTGAACGAGTAGTCTGTCGGTTGTTTTCTTTGGCAGGCCAGAGAAAAGTCCAATGCAGTAATCCAGCCAAGAATATACATTTCATTCTCAATCTTACATTTTATTTCATTGTAATTTGACCTGCATCTTATTTGCTGTAGATTAGATTGAGATCATTTAAGTTTTGCCTCACAATTTATTCAACCAAATATGCATTATAGAATGCAAGTGGCTTTAGTATTACTTAAGTATTAAGCAACCACTTAAAAACTATTTAATTACGTGGCTTTAGTATTACTTAAGTCTTAAGCAACCACTTAATAACTATTCAATCACGTTTTTTAAGGTCATTGTTACTTAGCTACTTAATTGACAACATGTTTGGGGATTGTATTTCTTTATAAATAGTTTATAGTCTCAGTGGGGTGTTCTTCTCACACCATCAGTGTACTGTACCTGAACTCTTGTATGTCCAAAACTATTACTTTTCAGGGAATGGAAAAAAAATGAACCTCTGTTCCTTCTCTGTACCTCTGTAGTTCAGATTTAGTCACAAGCTCTTGTTAAAATGACCCCTGGCTAATAAACCGTATATGCCTTAATACATTATAATTGCCATCTATAACTAAAATTAAAAGTTAAAAACACCTTAAATATTGTATTCATTTTACTCAAAGTCTGACCAGGTCTGTGAAGACCTGATTTGATTTGTCTCAGATGTTATTCATGCTTTGCACATATTTTTTCAACTAAATGTACTAAAATATAAATTAAACACATAGAAGACCACTTGGAAGACAATAACAAACCTTCTACCACTCTAGAGAACTTAACACATCTGGATGAATGCTACAATAACACAATACAGCATACACTTTTTTCTTCACCAAAACTGGTTCTATTCTTCTGAAGTAATAGGGAGTATTTTATTTGTGTGTGTTCATTGTATTTCTATAGAGACTTGATTGGCTTCATCTATGTTCATGGTGTTGCTTGAATAACAAGAGGGAGGAGGGAGACAGTCCCATTCACACTGAAGGACATTAATAGAGTTACATGTATGTAGCGGTCCCCTCAATCGTCATGTTAATGAGGGGAGGGCTTTTGAGTTATTTTAAATAATTTTAACTTAACTCTGTTTAACTCAGTATTAATTATCTTGGATCTCTTTTATAATAATAAATGCAAAAGCAGTTTTAGAGTCACAATACCACGAATTTACCTTGTTATGCAGTTTTTAACCCAAAGTATATAAAATAAGCCTTTCTTAGCTTCAATTATAATTATTTAGGAATGTAAACAAATGGACCCTCTATCTAAAAGGTAACAATGAAATGAATTCACACCACAAAGTATTTAGAAAATAGAATCTCAATTATTTAGTTATTTGTGCAATGATTGGTGCAAAATAGAATAAAATAGCAAATATGAAATGTAAACAACTAATTCCAATGTTCTTTCAACACTGTGCAGGTTCAAAACCTTAATGACAAATGCCCCTCTTCTTTCAGGAATACACTGACCATATTAATGTTAGATGCAAAATACCTAAAATAATAAATACCTTCTCAAAAATATTCTTAAAACATGTACCACCTTTCTTTCAAACACTAAGTCACTTAAGGACACTGTTATAATGTGTGTGCCCACACACAACCTTAAAGCCGGCAAAACTATACTAAGTTAACCTAAAACCCTTAAGTTGCAGGACTGCTCGTTGTTTGGGTTTGTTGTGGCCTCAAATCACATTGGCCCCTTCACTACTTGGTGAGCAAAAATAAAAGAGTGATACCTTAATGTTCCTTGTTACTCCAACAGTCACTCACATGTGCAGGATAGTAGCAGACTAGCATGCAGTGCAGTCCAGACACAATCTTCTCATCCCACGTTACCAGAGAACTATTTGTGAAGCCCTGGTTGCTGAAACTCTAATTGGATTGTCCTCTTTGTGTCCTCCAGTAGAGAACAACAGACTCTCACATCAACAGCCCAACTGTGGAAGTTAAGCTGGGCCTAGAAACGACTGTTTACGTGCTATGAACTGACTCTAGACTCACTCTGAGCTTGTTAGCATTGACGTTAGCATTTAGCACAACCTAAAAACAACAGTCCCAAACGTGCAGCTTGTCCTCTTATACTGACTGTTGTGCAAACACTCATGTAAGACACAAATTACACGCAGGTCTGTGCACTGCAAACGTATAATATCATACAGAATGTCTCTGAATGAAACCACTCGGTTACGTTACGTTCCCTCTCTTTCTTCATGAGTCCCACTCTCTCTTGTCCGGGCAGCAACACACCCTCCTAGCTACGTTCCCCACAGGAATGTTAACCCCATAAGTGCTGGTCAGAATAAACAAGAAAACATTACTTTTAAACAAAACAAAACTCCCAATGAATTAGTCATGAGTTATACATTATGTTTTTAAACAAAAACACATACCATTTTAAAGGCTTTTAACACCTTTTAAACAAACCATCCATTAAATGATTTAAATACTATTTATAGTATAAAATATTTTATTGCTGGGTTACATGTAAATGACAGCAACAGCAGGACATGCTAAGTGGATAGCAGTGACCTTTACAGAAAACAAGGTGAAATGTTTATGTGTACTCAGACACAGTTTGAGGTGAACTATCCATGTACTGTGTTTATGGTAACTTCAGTAATCTGATTACATTCTCAATCAGCTCACCGCCACCAGGGACTAAAACAAAGACAACATCTCAAAGTTGGTTTAAAGATTGAACTTATATTGCAATTTAACACAAACAAATGGTATTTGCATATACACGTACAAAGTCAATATAGTGAGCAGTTGTTTCTTCAACAAAGCTGGTTCTACCTGGTTCTGTTGTTCTGGTGGAATTTGGAGATTTCATGGAGCAATCATCTCTACTTGAATAACAAGATGAAGGAGAGTCTGTCTCATTCTGTCTGGATTCATTGGATGGAGATATAGGTTCATATATTGAAACTAACAAAGCAATGTATGTCATAGATGGATGCTTTTGTTACCACTCTCTTTGTAAAAGGTTGTATGGAGCATGTAGGGGGGGGGCACTGTTAGGTTGTGATTGTGATTAGATTTGCTTTGTCTCAGATGTTATTCATGCGTTGTACATCTTTTTCAATTAAACATACTAAAATATAAATTAAACACATAGAAGACCACTTGGAAGACAACAACAAACCTTGTACCACTAGAGAACTTAACAAACCTGGATGGATGCTTTTGTTACCACTCTCTTTGTAAAAGGTTGTATGGAGCATGTATGGGGGGGGGGGGGGGTATGTTAGATTGTGATTGGTGGAGAGATGGTTCTATTGTTGTCTTTGGCCAATCATTCAAAGCCGTTAATGGTTCCACCCCAGACTCTCTAGTATAAGAAGAGTTGGTACTGGTCACTTCTTCCACAGCTCCTCCAGGATATCAATCAGTTCTGACCAGATCTGACTGTGGACTCCAGACTTCAGGTGAAGATGAACTCTCTCAACATCAACTCTGCTGAACAGGAGGGAAACAAAGACCTTGCTATGTTACTGACTCTCCCTCCTTTTTCATTTCCCCCTGTTCTGAGTTCTGAGTCATGTGTCATGTTTGTGTTGCTTTTCCTTTCAAGTAAAACAAGTCTCAATATTTGTTTTATTCTAACTTAATGTTGACCTGTAGCTTTGATGTGAGTTAGATTTAGATCATTTATTGTTTGTCTCACAGTTCCTTCAACCACATATTCACTATATGATGCTAAGACTTTGTGTATTACATACGTTTTAAGTAACAGCTATATTACCTTTATATATTTAGTCATGCAGTGAACATTGAATTTATTGCATTACCTAAAAGCTTGCAATGTGTCGTTGATAAGTTGGTGTGAGCTGGTAGAGCGGTTATTTTAGCCACATTTGGAAATATGATTATTATTTGTAATAAGGTTTTAAGGTAATGGTTAGTTGGCTACATCAACACAATGTGTTAGTGTAGGCCTTTTGGTGTTCCCTATAGGCCATTTTATGAACCGTGAGCCCTGAGGTCTTGAGCCGCCGTTCCAGGACACGCCCTGCAGCCTTCATTTTCCGCAGCTCGCTGGTGAACCATGGAGCTGAACGTGAGAATCATAGATGGATGCTTTTGTTACCACTCTCTTTGTAAAAGGTTGTATGGAGCATGTAGGGGGGGGGCACTGTTAGGTTGTGATTGTGATTAGATTTGCTTTGTCTCAGATGTTATTCATGCGTTGTACATCTTTTTCAATTAAACATACTAAAATATAAATTAAACACATAGAAGACCACTTGGAAGACAACAACAAACCTTGTACCACTAGAGAACTTAACAAACCTGGATGGATGCTTTTGTTACCACTCTCTTTGTAAAAGGTTGTATGGAGCATGTAGGGGGGGGGGGGGGGGCAAAGTATGTTAGATTGTGATTGGTGGAGAGATGGTTCTATTATTGTCCTTGGCCAATCATTCAAAGCAGTTAATGGTTCCACCCCAGACTCTCTAGTATAAGAAGAGTTGGTACTGGTCATTTTTTCCACAGCTCCTCCAGGATATCAATCATTTCTGACCAGATCTGACTGTGGACTCCAGACTTCAGGTGAAGATGAACTCTCTCAACCTCAACTCCGCTGAACAGGAGGGAAACAAAGACCTTGGTATGTTACTGACTCTCCCTCCTTTTTCATTTCCTCCTGTTCTGACATATGTGTCATGTTTGTTTGTTTTTTTATTCTCAAACTTAATGTTGACCTGAAGCTTTGATGTGAGTTAGATTTAGATCATTTATTATTTGTCTTTCAGTTCCTTCAACCACATATTCACTATATGATGCTAAGACTTTAGTGTATTACATACGTTTAAAGTAACAGCCTAATACCTTTATATATTTAGTCATGCAATGAACATTGAAAATAGTATTACCTAAAAGTTTGCAATGTGTTGTTGATAAGTTGTTGTGAGCTTGTAGAGCGGTTATTTTAGCCACATTTGGAAATATGATTATTATTTGTAATAAAGTTTTATGGTAATTGTTAGTTGGCTACTTCCTCAACACAATGTGGGGATTTTGTTTATTTGATTTTATTTATAAAATAAACAACACATTTGTAAGTTGTTTATTGTGGACATTAACTACTTGCCATGCAATTTTGTGTAAGTACCTCTCAACAATACTTACTTTGTCTTTGTTTCCAATCCAGTGTTGCATCATCAGTCTGGCTTCCCTGTCCTACCAGAGGTGAATGAACGAAGAAGATTGGCTAAGCAGAAACTTCACTTTTGTGATCAGTGTGGAAAACACTTCCCTAACATCTCCAGACTTAAAGTACACCAGAGAATTCACACAGGAGAGAAACCATATGGCTGTGATCAGTGTGGACAGCACTTCTCTCAAATGGGCCACCTTAAAAGCCACCAGAGTATTCACACTGGTGAGAAACCCTATGGGTGTGATCAGTGTGGACAACACTTCTCTCTAATGGTCCACCTTAAAAGTCACCAGAGTATTCACACTGGTGAGAAACCCTATGGGTGTGATCAGTGTGGAAAACACTTCTCCAAAATGCACAACCTTAAAAGCCACAAGAGAATGCACACTGGAGAGCAATCATATGGATGTGATCATTGTGGACAACACTTCTCTATGATGTGCAACCTTAAACAACACCAGAGAATTCACACTGGAGAGAAACCCTATGGTTGTGATCATTGTGGACAACACTTCTCTCGAATTGCCCACCTTAAAAGTCACCAGAGTATTCACACTGGAGAGAAACCCTATGGTTGTGATCAGTGTGGACAGCACTTCTCTAGATTGCCAAGTCTTAAAATACACCAGAGAATTCACACTGGAGAGAAACCCTATGGTTGTGATCAGTGTGGACAGCACTTCTCTCAAATGCACCACCTTAAAAGCCACAAGAGAATTCACACTGGAAAGAAACCATATGGATGTGACCAGTGTGGACAACACTTCTCTGAAATTAATAGCCTTAAATGCCACAAGAGAATTCACACTGGAGAGAAACCTTATGGGTGTGATCATTGTGGACAACACTTCTCTCAAATGCCTGCCCTTAAAAGACACGAGAAAATTCACACTGGGGAGAAACCCTATGGATGCGAACAATGTGGAAAACACTTCTCTCAAATGTCCAACCTTAAAAGACACCAGAGAATTCACACTGGAGAGAAATCATATGGATGTGATCATTGTGGACAACACTTCTCTATGATGTGCAACCTTAAAAGCCACAAGAGAATTCACACTGGAGAGAACCCCTTTATATGTGATCAGTGTGGAAAAGCTTTTAGTCAATCAAATGCTTTAGAAGTTCACAAGGTTGTACACACCTGATTTAAACTGTTCCCATGTGGTATGTGTGGAAAGAACTACTTCAAGACACAGAAAATGTCATGAGCGCACACATACAAAAGATAAATCTGAGTAGTGTCAACAGTAAGACAACAGCGTCATTATAGACGACGAGAAACATCAGCACATCCACATTACCAAGTGTTACATGATGATCAATTATAGTCTTTTGTAAACAATTGTTTGATGGCTAAACTGTCATAAACATTTTACATGTAAAAGAGCATGTTGATTCTAGATGTTTGAATAGATGTGTTGATTAATTCCTAGTTAACTTAACATACTGTTTACATGAACTTCTTTGTGTCAAGAGTTTTCAGACACATTATTAGAATATAGATGTAGTATCTATCTATATTATTTTGTGTATGGTTCATTACTTACTATGATTTATTATTATTGTCCTTTTGTTATGCTGTATTGTCCTACCAACATGTTGCTGCAGATAGAAATAAACAAATCAAAATACGTTTTGAATCAATCTTATTCTTTATTTCACAGTAATTTGACCTGTAGATGTTTGTGTGGATTAGATTATTTATTTTTTGTCTCAGAGGTTGTTCATGCTTTGTGCATTTTACTGTTATTTAAACATGGCTATAGATTTTGATTAGTTTTGTCTCAAACTTAAGTTACACACATAGAAGACCACTTGGAAGACAATAACAAACCTTGTACCACTAGAGAACATAACAACACATATGTGTAACAGTTCTAAAATGGATTAAAGCAAACGGCAGGACATGCAGAACGGTTAGTGACCTTAACAGAAAGAAATGACAATTTATTTTTTACTTTTCAGAGTCAGAGATAGGTTGTCCAGTGGTCTCCCATTACTTGTTGAGACTTTAAAGTCCATGAAGTGAAATGACCTTGCGCCAAATACATTGTACATCTTCACTTGTGCTATTGATGGAGTCCACACGTTTCAGAAGTTAGTCTATTTATTTACCGTTGAGTAATATCATAGTTACAAAACAAGGATTAAGGATGAGATGAGATATTGAGAGATATCTCATAATACACACCTGTATTATGAGATACCACTTTTGATCAACCAGGATGCTAATGGTGAACCAGCCCATCAACACCTAAGATTCAGTGAAATGCAAAGTTTGACCAGGTCTATGCAGACGGATGACTGTTCTGTACAAAACAACAACAGTCCTGTACACAGCTGGTGTTCAACAAACAGAAGATGTAGAGACTATCGTTTCAGTTTTTATTTTATGTTATTTATTTTATATTGTTAATAGTTGTTTTCAGGTTTTTAATACCTGTTCAAAGCTGAGAGTTTTAGAGGTTACTACATTATTAGTTTGTGTTTTTTTTTAATAATGTCAGTGGGTGCGTGACATTTTCACTTCATCCATTGTTTCAAATTGCATTTGCAACACTCTGGCTGCCGCATTTTGAACGAGTAGTCTGTCGGTTGTTTTCTTTGGCAGGCCAGAGAAAAGTCCAATGCAGTAATCCAGCCAAGAATATACATTTCATTCTCAATCTTACATTTTATTTCATTGTAATTTGACCTGCATCTTATTTGCTGTAGATTAGATTGAGATCATTTAAGTTTTGCCTCACAATTTATTCAACCAAATATGCATTATAGAATGCAAGTGGCTTTAGTATTACTTAAGTATTAAGCAACCACTTAAAAACTATTTAATTACGTGGCTTTAGTATTACTTAAGTCTTAAGCAACCACTTAATAACTATTCAATCACGTTTTTTAAGGTCATTGTTACTTAGCTACTTAATTGACAACATGTTTGGGGATTGTATTTCTTTATAAATAGTTTATAGTCTCAGTGGGGTGTTCTTCTCACACCATCAGTGTACTGTACCTGAACTCTTGTATGTCCAAAACTATTACTTTTCAGGGAATGGAAAAAAAATGAACCTCTGTTCCTTCTCTGTACCTCTGTAGTTCAGATTTAGTCACAAGCTCTTGTTAAAATGACCCCTGGCTAATAAACCGTATATGCCTTAATACATTATAATTGCCATCTATAACTAAAATTAAAAGTTAAAAACACCTTAAATATTGTATTCATTTTACTCAAAGTCTGACCAGGTCTGTGAAGACCTGATTTGATTTGTCTCAGATGTTATTCATGCTTTGCACATATTTTTTCAACTAAATGTACTAAAATATAAATTAAACACATAGAAGACCACTTGGAAGACAATAACAAACCTTCTACCACTCTAGAGAACTTAACACATCTGGATGAATGCTACAATAACACAATACAGCATACACTTTTTTCTTCACCAAAACTGGTTCTATTCTTCTGAAGTAATAGGGAGTATTTTATTTGTGTGTGTTCATTGTATTTCTATAGAGACTTGATTGGCTTCATCTATGTTCATGGTGTTGCTTGAATAACAAGAGGGAGGAGGGAGACAGTCCCATTCACACTGAAGGACATTAATAGAGTTACATGTATGTAGCGGTCCCCTCAATCGTCATGTTAATGAGGGGAGGGCTTTTGAGTTATTTTAAATAATTTTAACTTAACTCTGTTTAACTCAGTATTAATTATCTTGGATCTCTTTTATAATAATAAATGCAAAAGCAGTTTTAGAGTCACAATACCACGAATTTACCTTGTTATGCAGTTTTTAACCCAAAGTATATAAAATAAGCCTTTCTTAGCTTCAATTATAATTATTTAGGAATGTAAACAAATGGACCCTCTATCTAAAAGGTAACAATGAAATGAATTCACACCACAAAGTATTTAGAAAATAGAATCTCAATTATTTAGTTATTTGTGCAATGATTGGTGCAAAATAGAATAAAATAGCAAATATGAAATGTAAACAACTAATTCCAATGTTCTTTCAACACTGTGCAGGTTCAAAACCTTAATGACAAATGCCCCTCTTCTTTCAGGAATACACTGACCATATTAATGTTAGATGCAAAATACCTAAAATAATAAATACCTTCTCAAAAATATTCTTAAAACATGTACCACCTTTCTTTCAAACACTAAGTCACTTAAGGACACTGTTATAATGTGTGTGCCCACACACAACCTTAAAGCCGGCAAAACTATACTAAGTTAACCTAAAACCCTTAAGTTGCAGGACTGCTCGTTGTTTGGGTTTGTTGTGGCCTCAAATCACATTGGCCCCTTCACTACTTGGTGAGCAAAAATAAAAGAGTGATACCTTAATGTTCCTTGTTACTCCAACAGTCACTCACATGTGCAGGATAGTAGCAGACTAGCATGCAGTGCAGTCCAGACACAATCTTCTCATCCCACGTTACCAGAGAACTATTTGTGAAGCCCTGGTTGCTGAAACTCTAATTGGATTGTCCTCTTTGTGTCCTCCAGTAGAGAACAACAGACTCTCACATCAACAGCCCAACTGTGGAAGTTAAGCTGGGCCTAGAAACGACTGTTTACGTGCTATGAACTGACTCTAGACTCACTCTGAGCTTGTTAGCATTGACGTTAGCATTTAGCACAACCTAAAAACAACAGTCCCAAACGTGCAGCTTGTCCTCTTATACTGACTGTTGTGCAAACACTCATGTAAGACACAAATTACACGCAGGTCTGTGCACTGCAAACGTATAATATCATACAGAATGTCTCTGAATGAAACCACTCGGTTACGTTACGTTCCCTCTCTTTCTTCATGAGTCCCACTCTCTCTTGTCCGGGCAGCAACACACCCTCCTAGCTACGTTCCCCACAGGAATGTTAACCCCATAAGTGCTGGTCAGAATAAACAAGAAAACATTACTTTTAAACAAAACAAAACTCCCAATGAATTAGTCATGAGTTATACATTATGTTTTTAAACAAAAACACATACCATTTTAAAGGCTTTTAACACCTTTTAAACAAACCATCCATTAAATGATTTAAATACTATTTATAGTATAAAATATTTTATTGCTGGGTTACATGTAAATGACAGCAACAGCAGGACATGCTAAGTGGATAGCAGTGACCTTTACAGAAAACAAGGTGAAATGTTTATGTGTACTCAGACACAGTTTGAGGTGAACTATCCATGTACTGTGTTTATGGTAACTTCAGTAATCTGATTACATTCTCAATCAGCTCACCGCCACCAGGGACTAAAACAAAGACAACATCTCAAAGTTGGTTTAAAGATTGAACTTATATTGCAATTTAACACAAACAAATGGTATTTGCATATACACGTACAAAGTCAATATAGTGAGCAGTTGTTTCTTCAACAAAGCTGGTTCTACCTGGTTCTGTTGTTCTGGTGGAATTTGGAGATTTCATGGAGCAATCATCTCTACTTGAATAACAAGATGAAGGAGAGTCTGTCTCATTCTGTCTGGATTCATTGGATGGAGATATAGGTTCATATATTGAAACTAACAAAGCAATGTATGTCATAGATGGATGCTTTTGTTACCACTCTCTTTGTAAAAGGTTGTATGGAGCATGTAGGGGGGGGGCACTGTTAGGTTGTGATTGTGATTAGATTTGCTTTGTCTCAGATGTTATTCATGCGTTGTACATCTTTTTCAATTAAACATACTAAAATATAAATTAAACACATAGAAGACCACTTGGAAGACAACAACAAACCTTGTACCACTAGAGAACTTAACAAACCTGGATGGATGCTTTTGTTACCACTCTCTTTGTAAAAGGTT
The DNA here is from genome assembly GCF_963454915.1 of Gymnoscopelus microlampas. Lineage (NCBI taxonomy): Eukaryota > Metazoa > Chordata > Actinopteri > Myctophiformes > Myctophidae > Gymnoscopelus > Gymnoscopelus microlampas. The sequence goes on along the minus strand of NC_139956.1, from coordinate 40,928,719 downwards.
GTATGGAGCATGTATGGGGGGGGGGGGGGGGTATGTTAGATTGTGATTGGTGGAGAGATGGTTCTATTGTTGTCTTTGGCCAATCATTCAAAGCCGTTAATGGTTCCACCCCAGACTCTCTAGTATAAGAAGAGTTGGTACTGGTCACTTCTTCCACAGCTCCTCCAGGATATCAATCAGTTCTGACCAGATCTGACTGTGGACTCCAGACTTCAGGTGAAGATGAACTCTCTCAACATCAACTCTGCTGAACAGGAGGGAAACAAAGACCTTGCTATGTTACTGACTCTCCCTCCTTTTTCATTTCCCCCTGTTCTGAGTTCTGAGTCATGTGTCATGTTTGTGTTGCTTTTCCTTTCAAGTAAAACAAGTCTCAATATTTGTTTTATTCTAACTTAATGTTGACCTGTAGCTTTGATGTGAGTTAGATTTAGATCATTTATTGTTTGTCTCACAGTTCCTTCAACCACATATTCACTATATGATGCTAAGACTTTGTGTATTACATACGTTTTAAGTAACAGCTATATTACCTTTATATATTTAGTCATGCAGTGAACATTGAATTTATTGCATTACCTAAAAGCTTGCAATGTGTCGTTGATAAGTTGGTGTGAGCTGGTAGAGCGGTTATTTTAGCCACATTTGGAAATATGATTATTATTTGTAATAAGGTTTTAAGGTAATGGTTAGTTGGCTACATCAACACAATGTGGGGATTTTATTTATACAATGCACAACACATTTGTAAGTTGTCTCAACTTACTTTGTCTTTGTTTCCAATCCAGTGTTGCATCATCAGTCTGGCTTCCCTGTCCTACCAGATATGAACGAACAAAGAAGATTGGCTAAGCAGAAACTACACTTTTGTGATCAGTGTGGAAAAAACTTCCCTAAAGTGTCCAACCTTAAAATACACCAGAGAATTCACACAGGAGAGAAACATTATGGCTGTGATCAGTGTGGACAACACTTCTCTCAAATGGCCCACCTTAAAGGCCACCAGAGAATTCACACTGGTGAGAAAGCCTACGGATGTGATCAGTGTGGAAAACACTTCTCTCATATGTATAACCTTAAAAGTCACCAGAGAATTCACACTGGTGAGAAACCCTATGGAGCACTAAAATAGGCAAGAACCTGTGTGTTGGAGTGGCAGCCCATTAAGGTGCCTTTAAAAGGGGGGAAAACTGTTCTGTGTGTACTGTGTAGGGAGTGACCCAGGAGTGTGCTGCTGGAGAGATGAGTGCACTGCCCAGCAGAGAGAACACAGGCTAGAGGGAGGACAGGGAGGATAGCTACCATGGACAGGGGTGCGGGTGGACAGGGCCAGCCCAGGGCCAGACAGGGCCCGTCCTCCTGCATGCGTTCTCTCTGCTGGGCAGTGCACTCCTCCTGGGGACACCCTCCAAGGCAATTTAATGAGCTTCCACTCCAACACCCTGGTTCAGGTCCTTACTGATCAAACCAGGCTTGACAGCAGTGGTGGACAGGAAAATAAATATAACAAATCAAAATACAAATCATAGAATCAAATTCCACCGGCTGACACTTTCACCTGGAAATTATTTGAGCCTGTTATTTTGTAACTCTGCAATTCCTAATAAAATCTGTTATGAGCAAACATATTGCTAAATCATGGTTAACCACACCTTCAAACAGGTCATGTAGACAGGCAGTCAAGGCTGAACATGACACAAATGAAGATTAGACAGCTAGTTGATTTGAAAACATGGTTGCCACAGACGATGTTATATATTATCATCATTACTATTAACTTGTCACTGGGGTAAAACTGTGCACTTTGAAGCTAACTGGGGCAAGTTAGAAAAAGATGTCCCGTGGAATAAAAAACAATAGTAAATTATTCAATGTAACAAAAACACATAAGTGTGAGGAAGTTTTCGAGATTTCTGTGATGGCATCTCTCAGATTACTGTGCCAGGATTTCTTACGGACAGAGTCCTTCATATTAACAGATATTATGAATATTATTATTATATTAACACCCAGGAACGTTATTTTTAGATTTATTTGGTTATTAAAAAAACAAAAAGCAGATCTACAAGCTCATAGCGCGGCACCGAGTTGATCTGCCATTTTTGGGAAAAATCGTGAACATTTGTGTTTGAAAGCGAACATTTTAACTCCAATCTGTGCTTCTGGGGGGGTCCCTAGAACAACATATTTTGAGATGGGGTCCACGGCCAAATATATATAATTTTAGGGGTCCTTGACATGGGAAAAAGTTGGAGCACCAATGATTTAGCAACATACTGTTCGGATTTTGAAAAATGATTTTTAGATATGCATTTGGCCACGGACCCCCATCTCAAAATGTGTTGTTCCAGGGAGCCCCAGAAACAAAGATTTGAGATACAAATGTGCGCTTTAAAAATATATATATTTTCAAAGATTTTCACAAAAAAATAGCAGATCTACAAGCTCATAGGTGCTGCACTATGAGCTTGTTGATCTGCTATTTTTTCCCCTGTCTTAATGGGGAAAAATATATATATATTCAAAGATTTGCACAAATTTTCACAAAGAAGTAGATCTACAAGCTCGTAGGTGCTGCACTATGAGCTTGTTGATCTGCTATTTTCCCCCCTGTCTTAATGGGTTGAATGTGGTCATAGGGATTGTGGAAGGAACAATGATAATATTAACAATAATAACAATAATAATAAAACATGTCTGTGACCATGCATCAAAACAAAATTACATGTGCATCAAGCCCTGTACTGCATGGCTTAAACCAGACATGCCAACATGTTGATAAGACTGCCTATTGATTCTGATTCTAATGAGAGCCTTATTCCATTATGATTGACTCTTTTTCCATCTATCCTTCACCTGACAAATACAAACAAAGTGTTTAGCAACTCATTCTACAAAACACATTGCCCAGCAAAGGAACGTAATACTGAAGACAACTCACAATCCTACAGTGGGATTCAAGTTGCTTGCAAGTTGCTGATCCGGTCTGGGTCTATACCGGATACGGAAACGTTTCTTGCATCTATGTGTGCGCGCAAATGATCGGATACAGTAGGCGGGCTCTAGACCGGATCACTATAGAAATTAACAAACTTCAAGTTTCCCACAGGTACTGCTAAAAAGCACGGTGAAGCGAAGTTAACACTACTTTTAATCCAAATGTAACCACAATATAACACACAACCCTTCAAATGTCAACGAAGCCTGTCGGATATATATATTAGTCGATATGAAAGTATTATAGCTGAATTTACCGCAGTGTTTGAGGAGGAAAACACCACGGTAATGGAAGCTAACGGGAGTTAACGTTAGCCCGCGGCCTTTTACAATACTTCTTTTAATCCAAATATAACCACAACATAACACACACACCTTCAAATGTCAACGAAGCCTATCGAATATATATTAGTCGATATGCTACTTTTATAGCTGAATTGAGCGCAGTGTTTGAGGAGGAAAACACTGTGCCAATGGTAGCTAACGATATACCGGTTGAAATGCTACTAATAAAACAACAACACACAAACCTGCGAAAATAAACTAACCATAAATACAAACTCTACCTATTAAATACATAAACTGGCCAACTTTTGCACGGGGGGAAACACAATGAACCAACCTACCGAGCAGACTTTCAGGAACCCCGTTAGAACGCACGGCCTGTAATGGCGGCCATAAATATTTTTTTCGCCGGGCAAAAGGACCCACAATGCAATGCGCAACCAGTGTTGCCAGATTCTGTGAGGGACACAAACAAGCCACAAGGTCTAGGAAAAAAAGCCTAAAAGACGTGAAGTGGGCCACATAAGCACTTTAATCCTATACATCAACTATTAGAAAATAGTAGATCTACAAGCTCACAATGTGCCGCGACACGACGCGTTGTGAGCTTGTAGATCTGCTATTTTCAAATAAAATCTTGGGGAAACTTATAATAAGCAGACCTGGCAACACTGCTTTTTTACGGCAAAAGTAATGTAAAGGTCTATTACAGTACTTAAACAGTAAAAATTGACACCACATTGGCCATCATTTTACAGATTTTTCTTAGAGTGTATTCAAAGGCAAGAGGTACAGTAGGCAGTGTTAATATTGCTGCTTTACTGTAAGTGTTTTGGTGTGGACAGAGTTTTGCTACCTCAAGCAAAGATACATCTGATTAGTGTGAAAAGTATGACAAGAGCTTAATTATAGAGCACTAGAAACATCAACCCATCCACAAAACCAAGTGTAATGTTAGAGATTGTGAGTTGTGCAAGATACATTAAGTTGATGTGATGTACAATCACACAATACAGCTTACACTTGTTTCTTCACCAAAACTGGTTCTACCCGGTTCTGTTCTTCTGAAGTAATTGGGAGTATTTGTGTGTTCATTGTATTTCTAGAGACGTGATTGGCCTGATCTATGTTAACGGTGTTGCTTGAATTACAAGAGGGAGGAGAGAGACAGTCCCATTCACACTGAAGGACATGAATAGAGTTACATGTATGTAGCAGTCCCCTCAATCGTCATGTTAATGAGGGGAGGGCTTTTGAGTTCTTTTAAATAATTTTAACTTAACTCTGATTAACTCAGTATTAATTATCTTGGATCTCTTTTATAATTATGAATGCAAAAGAGTCACAATACCATTAATTTACCTTGTTATGCAGTTTTTAACCCAAAGTATATAAAATAAGCCTTTCTTAGCTTCAATTATAATTATTTAGGAATGTAAACAAATGGACCCTCTATCTAAAAGGTAACAATGAAATGAATTCACACCACAAAGTATTTAGAAAAATAGAATCTCAATGATTTAGTTATTTGTGCAATGATTGGTGCAAAATAGAATCAAATAGCAAATATGAAATGTAAACAACTAATTCCAATGTTCTTTCAACACTGTGCAGGTTCAAAACCTTAATGACAAATACCCCTCTTCTTTCAGGAACACACTGACCATATTAATGTTAGATGCAAAATACCTAAAATAATAAATACCTTCTCAAAGATATTATTAAAAAATGTACCACCTTTCTTTCAAACACTAAGTCACTTAAGGACACTGTTATAATGTGTGTGCCCACACACAACCTTAAAGCCGGCAAAACTATACTAAGTTAACCTAAAACCCTTAAGTTGCAGGACTGGTCGTTGCTTGGGTTTGTTGTGGCCTCAAATCACATTGGCCCCTTCACTCCTTGGTGAGCAAAAATAAAAGAGTGATACCTTAATGTTCCTTGTTACTCCAACAGTCACTCACAGGTGCAGGATAGTAGCAGACTAGCATGCAGTGCAGTCCAGACACAATCTTCTCATCCCACGTTGTCAGAGAACTATTTGTGAAGCCCTGGTTGCTGAAACTCCAATTGGATTGTCCTCTTTGTGTCCTCCAGTAGAGAACAACAGACTCTCACATCAACAGCCCAACTGTGGAAACGACTGTTCTACGTGCTATGAACTGACTCTAGACTCACTCTGAGCTTGTTAGCATTGACGTTAGCATTTAGCACAACATAAAACAACAGTCTCTGAATTTCGTGTAGAAAGTCTTCTTGTTGTCCCAAACGAGCAGCTTGTCCTCTACTGACTGTTGCGCAAACACTCATGTAAGACACAAATTACACGCAGGTCTGTGCACTGCAAACGTATAATATCTTACAGAATGTATTTGAATGAAACCACTCGGTTACGTTACGTTCCCTCTCTTTCTTCATGAGTCCCACTCTCTCTTGTCCGGGCAGCAACACACTCTCCTAGCTACGTTCCCCACAGGAATGTTAACCCCATAAGTGCTGGTCAGAATAAACAAGAAAACATTACTTTTAAACAAAACTCCCAATGAATTAGTCATGAGTTATACATTATGTTTTTAAACAAAAACACATACCATTTTAAAGGCCTTTAACACTTTTTAAACAAACCATCCATTAAATGATTTAAATACTATTTATAGTATAACATATTTTATTGCTGGGTTACATGTAAATGACAGCAACAGCAGGACATGCTAAGTGGATAGCAGTGACCTTTACAGAAAACAAGGTGAAATGTTTATGTGTACTCAGACACAGTTTGAGGTGAACTATCCATGTACTGTGTTTATGGTAACTTCAGTAATCTGATTACATTCTCAATCAGCTCACCGCCACCAGGGACTAAAACAAAGACAACATCTCAAAGTTGGTTTAAAGATTGAACTTATATTGCAATTTAACACAAACAAATGGTATTTGCATATACACGTACAAAGTCAATATAGTGAGCAGTTGTTTCTTCAACAAAGCTGGTTCTACCTGGTTCTGTTGTTCTGGTGGAATTTGGAGATTTCATGGAGCAATCATCTCTACTTGAATAACAAGATGAAGGAGAGTCTGTCTCATTCTGTCTGGATTCATTGGATGGAGATATAGGTTCATATATTGAAACTAACAAAGCAATGTATGTCATAGATGGATGCTTTTGTTACCACTCTCTTTGTAAAAGGTTGTATGGAGCATGTAGGGGGGGGGGCACTGTTAGGTTGTGATTGTGATTAGATTTGCTTTGTCTCAGATGTTATTCATGCGTTGTACATCTTTTTCAATTAAACATACTAAAATATAAATTAAACACATAGAAGACCACTTGGAAGACAACAACAAACCTTGTACCACTAGAGAACTTAACAAACCTGGATGGATGCTTTTGTTACCACTCTCTTTGTAAAAGGTTGTATGGAGCATGTATGGGGGGGGGGGGGGGGCAAAGTATGTTAGATTGTGATTGGTGGAGAGATGGTTCTATTGTTGTCCTTGGCCAATCATTCAAAGCAGTTAATGGTTCCACCCCAGACTCTCTAGTATATTTCCACAGCTCCTCCAGGATATCAATCATTTCTGACCAGATCTGACTGTGGACTCCAGACTTCAGGTGAAGATGAACTCTCTCAACCTCAACTCCGCTGAACAGGAGGGAAACAAAGACCTTGGTATGTTACTGACTCTCCCTCCTTTTTCATTTCCTCCTGTTCTGACATATGTGTCATGTTTGTTTTTTTTTTTTATTCTCAAACTTAATGTTGACCTGAAGCTTTGATGTGAGTTAGATTTAGATCATTTATTATTTGTCTTTCAGTTCCTTCAACCACATATTCACTATATGATGCTAAGACTTTAGTGTATTACATACGTTTAAAGTAACAGCCTAATACCTTTATATATTTAGTCATGCAATGAACATTGAAAATAGTATTACCTAAAAGTTTGCAATGTGTTGTTGATAAGTTGTTGTGAGCTTGTAGAGCGGTTATTTTAGCCACATTTGGAAATATGATTATTATTTGTAATACAGTTTTATGGTAATTGTTAGTTGGCTACTTCCTCAACACAATGTGGGGATTTTGTTTATTTGATTTTATTTATAAAATAAACAACACATTTGTAAGTTGTTTATTGTGGACATTAACTACTTGCCATGCAATTTTGTGTAAGTACCTCTCAACAATACTTACTTTGTCTTTGTTTCCAATCCAGTGTTGCATCATCAGTCTGGCTTCCCTGTCCTACCAGAGGTGAATGAACGAAGAAGATTGGCTAAGCAGAAACTTCACTTTTGTGATCAGTGTGGAAAACACTTCCCTAACATCTCCAGACTTAAAGTACACCAGATAATTCACACAGGAGAGAAACCATATGGCTGTGATCAGTGTGGACAGCACTTCTCTCAAATGGGCCACCTTAAAAGCCACCAGAGTATTCACACTGGTGAGAAACCCTATGGGTGTGATCAGTGTGGACAACACTTCTCTCTAATGGTCCACCTTAAAAGTCACCAGAGTATCCACACTGGTGAGAAACCCTATGGGTGTGATCAGTGTGGAAAACACTTCTCCAAAATGCACAACCTTAAAAGCCACAAGAGAATGCACACTGGAGAGAAATCATATGGATGTGATCATTGTGGACAACACTTCTCTATGATGTGCAACCTTAAACAACACCAGAGAATTCACACTGGAGAGAAACCCTATGGTTGTGATCATTGTGGACAACACTTCTCTCGAATTGCCCACCTTAAAAGTCACCAGAGCATTCACACTGGAGAGAAACCCTATGGTTGTGATAAGTGTGGACAGCACTTCTCTAGATTGCCAAGTCTTAAAATACACCAGAGAATTCACACTGGAGAGAAACCCTATGGTTGTGATCAGTGTGGACAGCACTTCTCTCAAATGCACCACCTTAAAAGCCACAAGAGAATTCACACTGGAAAGAAACCATATGGATGTGACCAGTGTGGACAACACTTCTCTGAAATGAATAGCCTTAAATGCCACAAGAGAATTCACACTGGAGAGAAACCTTATGGGTGTGATCATTGTGGACAACACTTCTCTCAAATGCCTGCCCTTAAAAGACACGAGAAAATTCACACTGGGGAGAAACCCTATGGATGCGATCAATGTGGAAAACACTTCTCTCAAATGTCCAACCTTAAAAGACACCAGATAATTCACACTGGATAGAAACCCTATGGATGTGACCAGTGTGGAAAACACTTCTTTGAAATGAAGAGCCTTAAAAGCCACAAGAGAATTCACACTGGGGAGAAACCCTATGGATGAAATCAATGTGGAAAACACTTCTCTGACATGGCCAACTTTAAAAAACACCAGAGAATTCACACTGGAGAGAACCCCTTTATATGTGATCAGTGTGGAAAAGCTTTTAGTCAATCAAATGCTTTAGAAGTTCACAAGGTTGTACACACCTGATTTAAACCGTTCCCATGTGGTATGTGTGGAAAGAACTACTTCAAGACACAGAAAATGTCATGAGCGCACACATACAAAAGATAAATCTGAGTAGTGTCAACAGTAAGACAACAGCGTCATTATAGACGACGAGAAACATCAGCACATCCACATTACCAAGTGTTACATGATGATCAATTATAGTCTTTTGTAAACAATTGTTTGATGGCTAAACTGTCATAAACATTTTACATGTAAAAGAGCATGTTGATTCTAGATGTTTGAATAGATGTGTTGATTAATTCCTAGTTAACTTAACCTACTGTTTACATGAACTTCTTTGTGTCAAGAGTTTTCAGACACATTATTAGAATATAGATGTAGTATCTATCTATATTATTTTGTGTATGGTTCATTACTTACTATGATTTATTATTATTGTCCTTTTGTTATGCTGTATTGTCCTACCAACATGTTGCTGCAGATAGAAATAAACAAATCAAAATACGTTTTGAATCAATCTTATTCTTTATTTCACAGTAATTTGACCTGTAGATGTTTGTGTGGATTAGATTATTTATTTTTTGTCTCAGAGGTTGTTCATGCTTTGTGCATTTTACTGTTATTTAAACATGGCTATAGATTTTGATTAGTTTTGTCTCAAACTTAAGTTACACACATAGAAGACCACTTGGAAGACAATAACAAACCTTGCACCACTAGAGAACATAACAACACATATGTGTAACAGTTCTAAAATGGATTAAAGCAAACGGCAGGACATGCAGAACGGTTAGTGACCTTAACAGAAAGAAATGACAATTTATTTTTTACTTTTCAGAGTCAGAGATAGGTTGTCCAGTGGTCTCCCATTACTTGTTGAGACTTTAAAGTCCATGAAGTGAAATGACCGTGCGCCAAATACATTGTACATCTTCACTTGTGCTATTGATGGAGTCCACACGTTTCAGAAGTTAGTCTATTTATTTACCATTGAGTAATATCATAGTTACAAAACAAGGATTAAGGATGAGATGAGATATTGAGAGATGTCTCATAATACACACCTGTATTATGAGATACCACTTTTGATCACCCAGGATGCTAATGGTGAACCAGCCCATCAACACCTAAGATTCAGTGAAATGCAAAGTTTGACCAGGTCTATGCAGACGGATGACTGTTCTGTACAAAACAACAACAGTCCTGTACACAGCTGGTGTTCAACAAACAGAAGATGTAGAGACTATTGTTTCAGTTTTTATTTTATGTTATTTGTTTTATATTGTTAATAGTTGTTTTCAGGTTTTTAATACCTGTTCAAAGCTGAGAGTTTTAGAGGTTACTACATTATTAGTTTGTGTTTTTTTTTGATAATGTCAGTGGGTGCGTGACATTTTCACTTCATCCATTGTTTCAAATTGCATTTGCAACACTCTGGCTGCCGCATTTTGAACGAGTAGTCTGTCGGTTGTTTTCTTTGGCAGGCCAGAGAAAAGTCCAATGCAGTAATCCAGCCAAGAATATACATTTCATTCTCAATCTTACATTTTATTTCATTGTAATTTGACCTGCATCTTATTTGCTGTAGATTAGATTGAGATCATTTAAGTTTTGCCTCACAATTTATTCAACCAAATATGCATTATAGAATGCAAGTGGCTTTAGTATTACTTAAGTATTAAGCAACCACTTAAAAACTATTTAATTACGTGGCTTTAGTATTACTTAAGTCTTAAGCAACCACTTAATAACTATTCAATCACGTTTTTTAAGGTCATTGTTACTTAGCTACTTAATTGACAACATGTTTGGGGATTGTATTTCTTTATAAATAGTTTATAGTCTCAGTGGGGTGTTCTTCTCACACCATCAGTGTACTGTACCTGAACTCTTGTATGTCCAAAACTATTACTTTTCAGGGAATGGAAAAAAAATGAACCTCTGTTCCTTCTCTGTACCTCTGTAGTTCAGATTTAGTCACAAGCTCTTGTTAAAATGACCCCTGGCTAATAAACCGTATATGCCTTAATACATTATAATTGCCATCTATAACTAAAATTAAAAGTTAAAAACACCTTAAATATTGTATTCATTTTACTCAAAGTCTGACCAGGTCTGTGAAGACCTGATTTGCTTTGTCTCAGATGTTATTCATGCTTTGCACATATTTTTTCAACTAAATGTACTAAAATATAAATTAAACACATAGAAGACCACTTGGAAGACAATAACAAACCTTGTACCACTCTAGAGAACTTAACAAATCTGGATGAATGCTACAATAACACAATACAGCATACACCTTTTTCTTCACCAAAACTGGTTCTACTCTTCTGAAGTAATAGGGAGTATTTTATTTGTGTGTGTTCATTGTATTTCTATAGAGACTTGATTGGCTTTATCTATGTTCATGGTGTTGCTTGAATAACAAGAGGGAGGAGGGAGACAGTCCCATTCACACTGAAGGACATGAATAGAGTTACATGTATGTAGCGGTCCCCTCAATCGTCATGTTAATGAGGGGAGGGCTTTTGAGTTATTTTAAATAATTTTAACTTAACTCTGATTAACTCAGTATTAATTATCTTGGATCTCTTTTATAATAATAAATGCAAAAGCAGTTTTAGGGTCACAATACCACGAATTTACCTTGTTATGCAGTTTTTAACCCAAAGTATATAAAATAAGCCTTTCTTAGCTTCAATTATAATTATTTAGGAATGTAAACAAATGGACCCTCTATCTAAAAGGTAACAATGAAATGAATTCACACCACAAAGTATTTAGAAAAATAGAATCTCAATTATTTAGTTATTTGTGCAATGATTGGTGCAAAATAGAATAAAATAGCAAATATGAAATGTAAACAACTAATTCCAATGTTCTTTCAACACTGTGCAGGTTCAAAACCTTAATGACAAATACCCCTCTTCTTTCAGGAACACACTGACCATATTAATGTTAGATGCAAAATACCTAAAATAATAAATACCTTCTCAAAGATATTATTAAAAAATGTACCACCTTTCTTTCAAACACTAAGTCACTTAAGGACACTGTTATAATGTGTGTGCCCACACACAACCTTAAAGCCGGCAAAACTATACTAAGTTAACCTAAAACCCTTAAGTTGCAGGACTGGTCGTTGCTTGGGTTTGTTGTGGCCTCAAATCACATTGGCCCCTTCACTCCTTGGTGAGCAAAAATAAAAGAGTGATACCTTAATGTTCCTTGTTACTCCAACAGTCACTCACAGGTGCAGGATAGTAGCAGACTAGCATGCAGTGCAGTCCAGACACAATCTTCTCATCCCACGTTGTCAGAGAACTATTTGTGAAGCCCTGGTTGCTGAAACTCCAATTGGATTGTCCTCTTTGTGTCCTCCAGTAGAGAACAACAGACTCTCACATCAACAGCCCAACTGTGGAAACGACTGTTCTACGTGCTATGAACTGACTCTAGACTCACTCTGAGCTTGTTAGCATTGACGTTAGCATTTAGCACAACAATAAAACAACAGTCTCTGAATTTCGTGTAGAAAGTCTTCTTGTTGTCCCAAACGAGCAGCTTGTCCTCTACTGACTGTTGCGCAAACACTCATGTAAGACACAAATTACACGCAGGTCTGTGCACTGCAAACGTATAATATCTTACAGAATGTATTTGAATGAAACCACTCGGTTACGTTACGTTCCCTCTCTTTCTTCATGAGTCCCACTCTCTCTTGTCCGGGCAGCAACACACTCTCCTAGCTACGTTCCCCACAGGAATGTTAACCAAGTGCTGGTCAGAATAAACAAGAAAACATTACTTTTAAACAAAACTCCCAATGAATTAGTCATGAGTTATACATTGTGTTTTTAAACAAAAACACATACCATTTTAAAGGCTTTTAACACTTTTTAAACAAACCATCCATTAAATGATTTAAATACTATTTATAGTATAACATATTTTATTGCTGGGTTACATGTAAATGACAGCAACAGCAGGACATGCTAAGTGGATAGCAGTGACCTTTACAGAAAACAAGGTGAAATGTTTATGTGTACTCAGACACAGTTTGAGGTGAACTATCCATGTACTGTGTTTATGGTAACTTCAGTAATCTGATTACATTCTCAATCAGCTCACCGCCACCAGGGACTAAAACAAAGACAACATCTCAAAGTTGGTTTAAAGATTGAACTTATATTGCAATTTAACACAAACAAATGGTATTTGCATATACACGTACAAAGTCAATATAGTGAGCAGTTGTTTCTTCAACAAAGCTGGTTCTACCTGGTTCTGTTGTTCTGGTGGAATTTGGAGATTTCATGGAGCAATCATCTCTACTTGAATAACAAGATGAAGGAGAGTCTGTCTCATTCTGTCTGGATTCATTGGATAGAGATATAGGTTCATATATTGAAACTAACAAAGCAATGTATGTCATAGATGGATGCTTTTGTTACCACTCTCTTTGTAAAAGGTTGTATGGAGCATGTAGGGGGGGGCACTTTTAGGTTGTGATTGTGATTAGATTTGCTTTGTCTCAGATGTTATTCATGCGTTGTACATCTTTTTCAATTAAACATACTAAAATATAAATTAAACACATAGAAGACCACTTGGAAGACAACAACAAACCTTGTACCACTAGAGAACTTAACAAACCTGGATGGATGCTTTTGTTACCACTCTCTTTGTAAAAGGTTGTATGGAGCATGTATGGGGGGGGGGGGGGGGGGGGCAAAGTATGTTAGATTGTGATTGGTGGAGAGATGGTTCTATTGTTGTCCTTGGCCAATCATTCAAAGCAGTTAATGGTTCCACCCCAGACTCTCTAGTATAAGAAGAGTTGGTACTGGTCATTTTTTCCACAGCTCCTCCAGGATATCAATCATTTCTGACCAGATCTGACTGTGGACTCCAGACTTCAGGTGAAGATGAACTCTCTCAACCTCAACTCCGCTGAACAGGAGGGAAACAAAGACCTTGGTATGTTACTGACTCTCCCTCCTTTTTCATTTCCTCCTGTTCTGACATATGTGTCATGTTTGTTTGTTTTTTTATTCTCAAACTTAATGTTGACCTGAAGCTTTGATGTGAGTTAGATTTAGATCATTTATTATTTGTCTTTCAGTTCCTTCAACCACATATTCACTATATGATGCTAAGACTTTAGTGTATTACATACATTTAAAGTAACAGCCTAATACCTTTATATATTTAGTCATGCAATGAACATTGAAAATAGTATTACCTAAAAGTTTGCAATGTGTTGTTGATAAGTTGTTGTGAGCTTGTAGAGCGGTTATTTTAGCCACATTTGGAAATATGATTATTATTTGTAATAAAGTTTTATGGTAATTGTTAGTTGGCTACTTCCTCAACACAATGTGGGGATTTTGTTTATTTGATTTTATTTATAAAATAAACAACACATTTGTAAGTTGTTTATTGTGGACATTAACTACTTGCCATGCAATTTTGTGTAAGTACCTCTCAACAATACTTACTTTGTCTTTGTTTCCAATCCAGTGTTGCATCATCAGTCTGGCTTCCCTGTCCTACCAGAGGTGAATGAACGAAGAAGATTGGCTAAGCAGAAACTTAGCCACTTTTGTGATCAGTGTGGAAAACACTTCCCTAACATCTCCAGACTTAAAGTACACCAGAGAATTCACACAGGAGAGAAACCATATGGCTGTGATCAGTGTGGACAGCACTTCTCTCAAATGGGCCACCTTAAAAGCCACCAGAGTATTCACACTGGTGAGAAACCCTATGGGTGTGATCAGTGTGGACAACACTTCTCTCTAATGGTCCACCTTAAAAGTCACCAGAGTATTCACACTGGTGAGAAACCCTATGGGTGTGATCAGTGTGGAAAACACTTCTCCAAAATGCACAACCTTAAAAGCCACAAGAGAATGCACACTGGAGAGAAATCATATGGATGTGATCATTGTGGACAACACTTCTCTATGATGTGCAACCTTAAACAACACCAGAGAATTCACACTGGAGAGAAACCCTATGGTTGTGATCATTGTGGACAACACTTCTCTCGAATTGCCCACCTTAAAAGTCACCAGAGTATTCACACTGGAGAGAAACCCTATGGTTGTGATCAGTGTGGACAGCACTTCTCTAGATTGCCAAGTCTTAAAATACACCAGCACTTCTCTCAAATGCACCACCTTACAAGAGAATTCACACTGGAAAGAAACCATATGGATGTGACCAGTGTGGACAACACTTCTCTGAAATGAATAGCCTTAAATGCCACAAGAGAATTCACACTGGAGAGAAACCTTATGGGTGTGATCATTGTGGACAACACTTCTCTCAAATGCCTGCCCTTAAAATACACGAGAAAATTCACACTGGGGAGAAACCCTATGGATGCGAACAATGTGGAAAACACTTCTCTCAAATGTCCAACCTTAAAAGACACCAGAGAATTCACACTGGAGAGAAATCATATGGATGTGATCATTGTGGACAACACTTCTCTATGATGTGCAACCTTAAAAGCCACAAGAGAATTCACACTGGGGAGAAACCCTATGGATGCAATCAATGTGGAAAACACTTCTCTGACATGGCCAACTTTAAAAAACACCAGAGAATTCACACTGGAGAGAACCCCTTTATATGTGATCAGTGTGGAAAAGCTTTTAGTCAATCAAATGCTTTAGAAGTTCACAAGGTTGTACACACCTGATTTAAACTGTTCCCATGTGGTATGTGTGGAAAGAACTACTTCAAGACACAGAAAATGTCATGAGCGCACACATACAAAAGATAAATCTGAGTAGTGTCAACAGTAAGACAACAGCGTCATTATAGACGACGAGAAACATCAGCACATCCACATTACCAAGTGTTACATGATGATCAATTATAGTCTTTTGTAAACAATTGTTTGATGGCTAAACTGTCATAAACATTTTACATGTAAAAGAGCATGTTGATTCTAGATGTTTGAATAGATGTGTTGATTAATTCCTAGTTAACTTAACATACTGTTTACATGAACTTCTTTGTGTCAAGAGTTTTCAGACACATTATTAGAATATAGATGTAGTATCTATCTATATTATTTTGTGTATGGTTCATTACTTACTATGATTTATTATTATTGTCCTTTTGTTATGCTATATTGTCCTACCAACATGTTGCTGCAGATAGAAATAAACAAATCAAAATACGTTTTGAATCAATCTTATTCTTTATTTCACAGTAATTTGACCTGTAGATGTTTGTGTGGATTAGATTATTTATTTTTTGTCTCAGAGGTTGTTCATGCTTTGTGCATTTTACTGTTATTTAAACATGGCTATAGATTTTGATTAGTTTTGTCTCAAACTTAAGTTACACACATAGAAGACCACTTGGAAGACAATAACAAACCTTGTACCACTAGAGAACATAACAACACATATGTGTAACAGTTCTAAAATGGATTAAAGCAAACGGCAGGACATGCAGAACGGTTAGTGACCTTAACAGAAATAAATGACAATTTATTTTTTACTTTTCAGAGTCAGAGATAGGTTGTCCAGTGGTCTCCCATTACTTGTTGAGACTTTAAAGTCCATGAAGTGAAATGACCTTGCGCCAAATACATTGTACATCTTCACTTGTGCTATTGATGGAGTCCACACGTTTCAGAAGTTAGTCTATTTATTTACCGTTGAGTAATATCATAGTTACAAAACAAGGATTAAGGATGAGATGAGATATTGAGAGATATCTCATAATACACACCTGTATTATGAGATACCACTTTTGATCACCCAGGATGCTAATGGTGAACCAGCCCATCAACACCTAAGATTCAGTGAAATGCAAAGTTTGACCAGGTCTATGCAGACGGATGACTGTTCTGTACAAAACAACAACAGTCCTGTACACAGCTGGTGTTCAACAAACAGAAGATGTAGAGACTATCGTTTCAGTTTTTATTTTATGTTATTTATTTTATATTGTTAATAGTTGTTTTCAGGTTTTTAATACCTGTTCAAAGCTGAGAGTTTTAGAGGTTACTACATTATTAGTTTGTGTTTTTTTTTAATAATGTCAGTGGGTGCGTGACATTTTCACTTCATCCATTGTTTCAAATTGCATTTGCAACACTCTGGCTGCCGCATTTTGAACGAGTAGTCTGTCGGTTGTTTTCTTTGGCAGGCCAGAGAAAAGTCCAATGCAGTAATCCAGCCAAGAATATACATTTCATTCTCAATCTTACATTTTATTTCATTGTAATTTGACCTGCATCTTATTTGCTGTAGATTAGATTGAGATCATTTAAGTTTTGCCTCACAATTTATTCAACCAAATATGCATTATAGAATGCAAGTGGCTTTAGTATTACTTAAGTATTAAGCAACCACTTAAAAACTATTTAATTACGTGGCTTTAGTATTACTTAAGTCTTAAGCAACCACTTAATAACTATTCAATCACGTTTTTTAAGGTCATTGTTACTTAGCTACTTAATTGACAACATGTTTGGGGATTGTATTTCTTTATAAATATAGTTTATAGTCTCAGTGGGGTGTTCTTCTCACACCATCAGTGTACTGTACCTGAACTCTTGTATGTCCAAAACTATTACTTTTCAGGGAATGGAAAAAAAGTGAACCTCTGTTCCTTCTCTGTACCTCTGTAGTTCAGATTTAGTCACAAGCTCTTGTTAAAATGACCCCTGGCTAATAAACCGTATATGCCTTAATACATTATAATTGCCATCTATAACTAAAATTAAAAGTTAAAAACACCTTAAATATTGTATTCATTTTACTCAAAGTCTGACCAGGTCTGTGAAGACCTGATTTGCTTTGTCTCAGATGTTATTCATGCTTTGCACATATTTTTTCAACTAAATGTACTAAAATATAAATTAAACACATAGAAGACCACTTGGAAGACAATAACAAACCTTGTACCACTCTAGAGAACTTAACAAATCTGGATGAATGCTACAATAACACAATACAGCATACACCTTTTTCTTCACCAAAACTGGTTCTATTCTTCTGAAGTAATAGGGAGTATTTTATTTGTGTGTGTTCATTGTATTTCTATAGAGACTTGATTGGCTTTATCTATGTTCATGGTGTTGCTTGAATAACAAGAGGGAGGAGGGAGACAGTCCCATTCACACTGAAGGACATGAATAGAGTTACATGTATGTAGCAGTCCCCTCAATCGTCATTAATGATGTACAATCACACAATACAGCTTACACTTGTTTCTTCACCAAAACTGGTTCTACCCGGTTCTGTTCTTCTGAAGTAATTGGGAGTATTTGTGTGTTCATTGTATTTCTAGAGACGTGATTGGCCTGATCTATGTTAACGGTGTTGCTTGAATTACAAGAGGGAGGAGAGAGACAGTCCCATTCACACTGAAGGACATGAATAGAGTTACATGTATGTAGCAGTCCCCTCAATCGTCATGTTAATGAGGGGAGGGCTTTTGAGTTCTTTTAAATCATTTTAACTTAACTCTGATTAACTCAGTATTAATTATCTTGGATCTCTTTTATAATTATGAATGCAAAAGAGTCACAATACCATTAATTTACCTTGTTATGCAGTTTTTAACCCAAAGTATATAAAATAAGCCTTTCTTAGCTTCAATTATAATTATTTAGGAATGTAAACAAATGGACCCTCTATCTAAAAGGTAACAATGAAATGAATTCACACCACAAAGTATTTAGAAAAATAGAATCTCAATGATTTAGTTATTTGTGCAATGATTGGTGCAAAATAGAATCAAATAGCAAATATGAAATGTAAACAACTAATTCCAATGTTCTTTCAACACTGTGCAGGTTCAAAACCTTAATGACAAATACCCCTCTTCTTTCAGGAACACACTGACCATATTAATGTTAGATGCAAAATACCTAAAATAATAAATACCTTCTCAAAGATATTATTAAAAAATGTACCACCTTTCTTTCAAACACTAAGTCACTTAAGGACACTGTTATAATGTGTGTGCCCACACACAACCTTAAAGCCGGCAAAACTATACTAAGTTAACCTAAAACCCTTAAGTTGCAGGACTGGTCGTTGCTTGGGTTTGTTGTGGCCTCAAATCACATTGGCCCCTTCACTCCTTGGTGAGCAAAAATAAAAGAGTGATACCTTAATGTTCCTTGTTACTCCAACAGTCACTCACAGGTGCAGGATAGTAGCAGACTAGCATGCAGTGCAGTCCAGACACAATTTTCTCATCCCACGTTGTCAGAGAACTATTTGTGAAGCCCTGGTTGCTGAAACTCCAATTGGATTGTCCTCTTTGTGTCCTCCAGTAGAGAACAACAGACTCTCACATCAACAGCCCAACTGTGGAAACGACTGTTCTACGTGCTATGAACTGACTCTAGACTCACTCTGAGGTTGTTAGCATTGACGTTAGCATTTAGCACAACATAAAACAACAGTCTCTGAATTTCGTGTAGAAAGTCTTCTTGTTGTCCCAAACGAGCAGCTTGTCCTCTACTGACTGTTGCGCAAACACTCATGTAAGACACAAATTACACGCAGGTCTGTGCACTGCAAACGTATAATATCTTACAGAATGTATTTGAATGAAACCACTCGGTTACGTTACGTTCCCTCTCTTTCTTCATGAGTCCCACTCTCTCTTGTCCGGGCAGCAACACACTCTCCTAGCTACGTTCCCAACAGGAATGTTAACCCCATAAGTGCTGGTCAGAATAAACAAGAAAACATTACTTTTAAACAAAACTCACAATGAATTAATCATGAGTTATACATTGTGTTTTTAAACAAAAACACATAACTTTTTAAAGCATTTTAACATTTTTTAAACAAACCATCCATTAAATGATTTAAATACTATTTATAGTATAACATATTTTATAGCTGGGTTACATGTAAATGACAGCAACAGCAGGACATGCTAAATGGATAGCAGTGACCTTTACAGAAAACAAGGTGAACTGTTTATGTGTACTCAGAAACAGTTTGAGGTGAACTATCCATGTACTGTGTTTATGGTAACTTCAGTAATCTGATTACATTCTCAATCAGCTCACCACCACCAGGGACTTAAACAAAGACAACATCTCAAAGTTGGTTTAAAGATTGAATTTAGGCCTATATTGCAATTTAACACAAACAAAGGGTATTTGCATATTATACACGTACAAAGTCAGTATAGTGAGCAGTTGTTTCTTCAACAAAGCTGGTTCTACCTGGTTCTGTTGTATGTGGGGGCATGTATGGGGGCGGGGGGCACAGTATGTTAGGTTGTGATTGTGATTAGATTTAGATTTGCTTTGTCTCAGATGTTATTCATGCTTTGTACATCTTTTTCATTTAAAAGTACTAAAATATACATTAAACACAGAATACCACTTGGAAGACAATAAAACCACTCTCTTTGTAAAAGGTTGTATGGAGCATGTGTGTGTGGGGGGGGGGGGCAAAGTGTGTTAGATTGTGATTGGTGGAGAGATGGTTCTATTGTTGTCTTTGGCCAATCATTCAAAGCCGTTAATGGCTCCACCCCAGACTCTCTAGTATAAGAACAGTTGGTACTGGTCCTTTTTTTCCACAGCTCCTCCAGGATATCAATAATTTCTGACCAGATCTGACTGTGGACTCCAGACTTCGGGTGAAGATGAACTCTCTCAACCTCAACTCTGCTGAACAGGAGGGAAACAAAGACCTTGGTATGTTACTTACTCTCCCTCCTTTTTCATTTCCTCCTGTTCTGACATATTGTTCTGAGGTCTGAGTCATGTGTCATGTTTGTGTTGCTTTTCCTTTCAAGTAAAACAAGTCTCACTATATATTTTATTCTCAAACTTAATGTTGACCAGAAGCTTTGATGTGAGTTAGATGTAGATCATGTATTATTTGTCTCACAGTTCCTTCAACCACATATTCACTATATGATGCTAAGACTTTGTGTATTACATAAGTTTTAAGTAACAGCTATATTACCTTTATATATTTAGTCCTGCAATGAACATAGCATTACCTAAAAGTTTGCAATGTGTTGTTGATAAGTTGTTGTGAGCTGGTAGAGCGGTTATTTTAGCCACATTTGGAAATATGATTATTATTTGTAATAAAGTTTAAAGGTAATTGTTAGTTGGCTACTTCCTCAACACAATGTGGGGATTTTATTTATGTGCACAACACATGTGTAAGTTGTTAATTGTGGACATTAACTACTTGCCATGCAATTGTGTGTATGTGAAGTACCTCTCAATCATCAGTCTGGCTTCCCTGTCCTACCAGAGGTGAATGAACAAAGAAGATTGGCTAAGCAGAAACTATACTTTTGTGATCAGTGTGGAAAACAATTCCCTTACATCTCCAGACTTAAAATACACCAGATAATTCACACAGGAGAGAAGCCTTATGGCTGTGATGAGTGTGGACAACACTTCTCTCAAATGGGCCACCTTAAAAGCCACCAGAGAATGCACACTGGAGATAAAGCCTATGGCTGTGATCAGTGTGGAAAACACTTCTCTCATATGCATAACCTTAAAAGTCACCAGAGAATTCACACTGGAGAGAAACCATAATGGATGTGACCAGTGTGGACAACACTTCTCTGAAATGAATAGCCTTAAGGCCACAAGAGAATTCACACTGGAGAGAAACCCCATGGCTGTGATCAGTGTGGACAACACTTCTCTCAAAT
This sequence comes from Gymnoscopelus microlampas, assembly GCF_963454915.1. Taxonomy (NCBI): domain Eukaryota; kingdom Metazoa; phylum Chordata; class Actinopteri; order Myctophiformes; family Myctophidae; genus Gymnoscopelus; species Gymnoscopelus microlampas. Next base: position 40,907,300 of record NC_139956.1, on the reverse strand, counting down.
GTCCAGCCTTAAAAGCCACAAGAAAATTCACACTGGAGATAAAGCCTATGGATGTGACCAGTGTGGACAACACTTCTCTAAATTGTCAAGTCTTAAAATACACCAGAGAATTCACACTGGAGAGAAACCCTATGGTTGTGATCAGTGTGGACAGCACTTCTCTAGATTGTCAAGTCTTAAAATACACCAGAGAATTCACACTGGAGAGAAACCATATGGTTGTGATCAGTGTGGACAGCACTTCTCTCAAATGCACCACCTTAAAAGCCACAAGAGAATTCACACTGGAAAGAAACCATATGGATGTGACCAGTTTGGACAACACTTCTCTGAAATGAATAGCCTTAAATGCCACAAGAGAATTCACACTGGAGAGAAACCTTATGGGTGTGATCATTGTGGACAACACTTCTCTCAAATGCCTGCCCTTAAAAGACACAAGAGAATTCACACTGGGGAGAAACCCTATGGATGCGATCAATGTGGAAAACACTTCTCTTAAATGTCCAACCTTAAAAGACACCAGAGAATTCACACTGGGGAGAAACCCTATGGATGCAATCAATGTGGAAAACACTTCTCTGACATGGCCAACTTAAAAAAAAAAACACCAGAGAATTCACACTGGAGAGAACCCCTTTATATGTGATCAGTGTGGAAAAGCTTTTAGTCAATCAAATGCTTTAGAAGTTCACACGGTTGTACACACCTGATTTAAACTGTTCCCATGTGGTATGTGTGGAAAGAGTTTAACTACTTCAAGACACAGAAAATGTCATGAGCGCACACATACAAAAGATAAATCTGAGTAGTGTCAACAGTAAGACAACAGCGTCATTATAGACGACGAGAAACATCAGCACATCCACATTACCAAGTGTTACATGATGATCAATTATAGTATTTTTTAAACAATTGTTTGATGGCTAAACTGTCATAAACATTTTACATGTAAAAGAGCATGTTGATTCTAGATGTTTGAATAGATGTGTTGATTAATTCCTAGTTAACTTAACATACTGTTTACATGAACTTATTTGTGTCAAGAGTTTTCAGACACATTATTAGAATATAGATGTAGTATCTATCTATATTATTTTGTGTATGGTTCATTACTTACTATGATTTATTATTATTATTGTCCTTTTGTTATGCTGTATTGTCCTACCAACATGTTGCTGCAGATAGAAATAAACAAATCAAAATACGTTTTGAATCAATCTTATTCTTTATTTCACAGTAATTTGACCTGTAGATGTTTGTGTGGATTAGATTATTAATTTTTTGTCTCAGAGGTTGTTCATGCTTTGTGCATTTTACTGTTATTTAAACATGGCTATAGATTTTGATTAGTTTTGTCTCAAACTTAAGTTACACACATAGAAGACCACTTGGAAGACAATAACAAACATTGTACCACTAGAGAACATAACAACACTATGTGTAACAGTTCTAAAATGGATTAAAGAAAAAACGTTTACGCTCTATATTACGATAGCAATCGTTGCTTTAGAGCGGTGCTTCCCAAAGTGATTAGGGGATTTTACATTTAAATGACGGCAGGGCATGCAGAACGGTTAGTGACCTTAACAGAAAGAAATGACAATTTATTTTTTACTTTTCAGAGTCAGAGATAGGTTGTCCAGTGGTCTCCCATTACTTGTTGAGACTTTAAAGTCCATGACGTGAAATGACCTTGCGTAGAGTCCACACGTTTCAGAAGTTAGTCTATTTATTTACCGTTGAGTAATATCATAGTTACAAAACAAGGATTAAGGATGAGATGAGATATTGAGAGATATCTCATAATACACACCTGTATTATGAGATACCACTTTTGATCACCCAGGATGCTAATGGTGAACCAGCCCATCAACACCTAAGATTCAGTGAAATGCAAAGTTTGACCAGGTCTATGCAGACGGATGACTGTTCTGTACAAAACAACAACAGTCCTGTACACAGCTGAAGATGTAGAGACTATCGTTTCAGTTTTTATTTTATGTTATTTATTTTATATTGTTAATAGTTGTTTTCAGGTTTTAATACCTGTTCAAAGCTGAGAGTTTTAGAGGTTACTACATTATTAGTTTGTGTTTTTTTTTAATAATGTCAGTGGGTGCGTGACATTTTCACTTCATCCATTGTTTCAAATTGCATTTGCAACACTCTGGCTACATTTCATTCTCAATCTTACATTTTATTTCATTGTAATTTGACCTGCATCTTATTTGCTGTAGATTAGATTGAGATCATTTAAGTTTTGCCTCACAATTTATTCAACCAAATATGCATTATAGAATGCAAGTGGCTTTAGTATTACTTAAGTATTAAGCAACCACTTAAAAACTATTTAATGACGTGGCTTTAGTATTACTTAAGTCTTAAGCAACCACTTAATAACTATTCAATCACGTTTTTTAAGGTCATTGTTACTTAGCTACTTAATTGACAACATGTTTGGGGATTGTATTTCTTTATAAATAGTTTATAGTCTCAGTGGGGTGTTCTTCTCACACCATCAGTGTACTGTACCTGAACTCTTGTATGTCCAAAACTATTACTTTTCAGGGAATGGAAAAAAAATGAACCTCTGTTCCTTCTCTGTACCTCTGTAGTTCAGATTTAGTCACAAGCTCTTGTTAAAATAACCCCTGGCTAATAAACCGTATAGACCCCTTAACAGACGACGTCACACTGATAAGAACCAGTATGCGTGCAACCAGTATGCGCTAAATGAAACCCATTCTATCAGGTCTCGCCAGGACGTGCCACACTAGCCAACACACAAGAGGGGGTTGGGGTGTGCTGAAACTAGCGCACCCCGAAACAACAGGTTGGAAATTGATTGCGTGAAACAATCACCTGCGTATCCAGTCTCAATGTTAGTAAACAATTAATTGGTCTATATGCCTTAATACATTATAATTGCCATCTATAACTAAAATTAAAAGTTAAAAACACCTTAAATATTGTATTCATTTTACTCAAAGTCTGACCAGGTCTGTGAAGACCTGATTTGCTTTGTCTCAGATGTTATTCATGCTTTGCACATATTTTTTCAACTAAATGTACTAAAATATTAATTAAACACATAGAAGACCACTTGGAAGACAATAACAAACCTTGTACCACTCTAGAGAACTTAACAAATCTGGATGAATGCTACAATAACACAATACAGCATACACTTTTTTCTTCACCAAAACTGGTTCTATTCTTCTGAAGTAATAGGGAGTATTTTATTTGTGTGTGTTCATTGTATTTCTATAGAGACTTGATTGGCTTTATCTATGTTAATGGTGTTGCTTGAATAACAAGAGGGAGGAGGGAGACAGTCCCATTCACACTGAAGGACATGAATAGAGTTACATGTATGTAGCGGTCCCCTCAATCGTCATGTTAATGAGGGGAGGGCTTTTGAGTTATTTTAAATAATTTTAACTTAACTCTGTTTAACTCAGTATTAATTATCTTGGATCTCTTTTATAATAATAAATGCAAAAGCAGTTTTAGAGTCACAATACCACGAATTTACCTTGTTATGCAGTTTTTAACCCAAAGTATATAAAATAAGCCTTTCTTAGCTTCAATTATAATTATTTAGGAATGTAAACAAATGGACCCTCTATCTAAAAGGTAACAATGAAATTAATTCACACCACAAAGTATTTAGAAAATAGAATCTCAATTATTTAGTTATTTGTGCAATGATTGGTGCAAAATAGAATCAAATAGCAAATATGAAATGTAAACAACTAATTCCAATGTTCTTTCAACACTGTGCAGGTTCAAAACCTTAATGACAAATACCCCTCTTCTTTCAGGAATACACTGACCATATTAATGTTAGATGCAAAATACCTAAAATAATAAATACCTTCTCAAAAATATTCTTAAAACATGTACCACCTTTCTTTCAAACACTAAGTCACTTAAGGACACTGTTATAATGTGTGTGCCCACACACAACCTTAAAGCCGGCAAAACTATACTAAGTTAACCTAAAACCCTTAAGTTGCAGGACTGGTCGTTGCTTGGGTTTGTTGTGGCCTCAAATCACATTGGCCCCTTCACTCCTTGGTGAGCAAAAATAAAAGAGTGATACCTTAATGTTCCTTGTTACTCCAACAGTCACTCACAGGTGCAGGATAGTAGCAGACTAGCATGCAGTGCAGTCCAGACACAATCTTCTCATCCCACGTTGTCAGAGAACTATTTGTGAAGCCCTGGTTGCTGAAACTCCAATTGGATTGTCCTCTTTGTGTCCTCCAGTAGAGAACAACAGACTCTCACATCAACAGCCCAACTGTGGAAACGACTGTTCTACGTGCTATGAACTGACTCTAGACTCACTCTGAGCTTGTTAGCATTGACGTTAGCATTTAGCACAACAATAAAACAACAGTCTCTGAATTTCGTGTAGAAAGTCTTCTTGTTGTCCCAAACGAGCAGCTTGTCCTCTACTGACTGTTGCGCAAACACTCATGTAAGACACAAATTACACGCAGGTCTGTGCACTGCAAACGTATAATATCTTACAGAATGTATTTGAATGAAACCACTCGGTTACGTTACGTTCCCTCTCTTTCTTCATGAGTCCCACTCTCTCTTGTCCGGGCAGCAACACACTCTCCTAGCTACGTTCCCCACAGGAATGTTAACCCCATAAGTGCTGGTCAGAATAAACAAGAAAACATTACTTTTAAACAAAACTCCCAATGAATTAGTCATGAGTTATACATTGTGTTTTTAAACAAAAACACATACATTTTTAAAGCATTTTAACATTTTTTAAACAAACCATCCATTAAATGATTTAAATACTATTTATAGTATAACATATTTTATAGCTGGGTTACATGTAAATGACAGCAACAGCAGGACATGCTAAGTGGATAGCAGTGACCTTTACAGAAAACAAGGTGAAATGTTTATGTGTACTCAGACACAGTTTGAGGTGAACTATCCATGTACTGTGTTTATGGTAACTTCAGTAATCTGATTACATTCTCAATCAGCTCACCGCCACCAGGGACTAAAACAAAGACAACATCTCAAAGTTGGTTTAAAGATTGAACTTATATTGCAATTTAACACAAACAAATGGTATTTGCATATACACGTACAAAGTCAATATAGTGAGCAGTTGTTTCTTCAACAAAGCTGGTTCTACCTGGTTCTGTTGTTCTGGTGGAATTTGGAGATTTCATGGAGCAATCATCTCTACTTGAATAACAAGATGAAGGAGAGTCTGTCTCATTCTGTCTGGATTCATTGGATAGAGATATAGGTTCATATATTGAAACTAACAAAGCAATGTATGTCATAGATGGATGCTTTTGTTACCACTCTCTTTGTAAAAGGTTGTATGGAGCATGTAGGGGGGGGCACTGTTAGGTTGTGATTGTGATTAGATTTGCTTTGTCTCAGATGTTATTCATGCGTTGTACATCTTTTTCAATTAAACATACTAAAATATAAATTAAACACATAGAAGACCACTTGGAAGACAACAACAGACCTGTAGATGTTTGTGTGGATTAGATTATTAATTTTTTGTCTCAGAGGTTGTTCATGCTTTGTGCATTTTACTGTTATTTAAACATGGCTATAGATTTTGATTAGTTTTGTCTCAAACTTAAGTTACACACATAGAAGACCACTTGGAAGACAATAACAAACATTGTACCACTAGAGAACATAACAACACTATGTGTAACAGTTCTAAAATGGATTAAAGAAAAAACGTTTACGCTCTATATTACGATAGCAATCGTTGCTTTAGAGCGGTGCTTCCCAAAGTGATTAGGGGATTTTACATTTAAATGACGGCAGGGCATGCAGAACGGTTAGTGACCTTAACAGAAAGAAATGACAATTTATTTTTTACTTTTCAGAGTCAGAGATAGGTTGTCCAGTGGTCTCCCATTACTTGTTGAGACTTTAAAGTCCATGACGTGAAATGACCTTGCGTAGAGTCCACACGTTTCAGAAGTTAGTCTATTTATTTACCGTTGAGTAATATCATAGTTACAAAACAAGGATTAAGGATGAGATGAGATATTGAGAGATATCTCATAATACACACCTGTATTATGAGATACCACTTTTGATCACCCAGGATGCTAATGGTGAACCAGCCCATCAACACTTAAGATTCAGTGAAATGCAAAGTTTGACCAGGTCTATGCAGACGGATGACTGTTCTGTACAAAACAACAACAGTCCTGTACACAGCTGAAGATGTAGAGACTATCGTTTCAGTTTTTATTTTATGTTATTTATTTTATATTGTTAATAGTTGTTTTCAGGTTTTAATACCTGTTCAAAGCTGAGAGTTTTAGAGGTTACTACATTATTAGTTTGTGTTTTTTTTTAATAATGTCAGTGGGTGCGTGACATTTTCACTTCATCCATTGTTTCAAATTGCATTTGCAACACTCTGGCTACATTTCATTCTCAATCTTACATTTTATTTCATTGTAATTTGACCTGCATCTTATTTGCTGTAGATTAGATTGAGATCATTTAAGTTTTGCCTCACAATTTATTCAACCAAATATGCATTATAGAATGCAAGTGGCTTTAGTATTACTTAAGTATTAAGCAACCACTTAAAAACTATTTAATTACGTGGCTTTAGTATTACTTAAGTCTTAAGCAACCACTTAATAACTATTCAATCACGTTTTTTAAGGTCATTGTTACTTAGCTACTTAATTGACAACATGTTTGGGGATTGTATTTCTTTATAAATAGTTTATAGTCTCAGTGGGGTGTTCTTCTCACACCATCAGTGTACTGTACCTGAACTCTTGTATGTCCAAAACTATTACTTTTCAGGGAATGGAAAAAAAATGAACCTCTGTTCCTTCTCTGTACCTCTGTAGTTCAGATTTAGTCACAAGCTCTTGTTAAAATAACCCCTGGCTAATAAACCGTATAGACCCCTTAACAGACGACGTCACACTGATAAGAACCAGTATGCGTGCAACCAGTATGCGCTAAATGAAACCCATTCTATCAGGTCTCGCCAGGACGTGCCACACTAGCCAACACACAAGAGGGGGTTGGGGTGTGCTGAAACTAGCGCACCCCGAAACAACAGGTTGGAAATTGATTGCGTGAAACAATCACCTGCGCATCCAGTCTCAATGTTAGTAAACAATTAATTGGTCTATATGCCTTAATACATTATAATTGCCATCTATAACTAAAATTAAAAGTTAAAAACACCTTAAATATTGTATTCATTTTACTCAAAGTCTGACCAGGTCTGTGAAGACCTGATTTGCTTTGTCTCAGATGTTATTCATGCTTTGCACATATTTTTTCAACTAAATGTACTAAAATATTAATTAAACACATAGAAGACCACTTGGAAGACAATAACAAACCTTGTACCACTCTAGAGAACTTAACAAATCTGGATGAATGCTACAATAACACAATACAGCATACACTTTTTTCTTCACCAAAACTGGTTCTATTCTTCTGAAGTAATAGGGAGTATTTTATTTGTGTGTGTTCATTGTATTTCTATAGAGACTTGATTGGCTTTATCTATGTTAATGGTGTTGCTTGAATAACAAGAGGGAGGAGGGAGACAGTCCCATTCACACTGAAGGACATGAATAGAGTTACATGTATGTAGCGGTCCCCTCAATCGTCATGTTAATGAGGGGAGGGCTTTTGAGTTATTTTAAATAATTTTAACTTAACTCTGTTTAACTCAGTATTAATTATCTTGGATCTCTTTTATAATAATAAATGCAAAAGCAGTTTTAGAGTCACAATACCACGAATTTACCTTGTTATGCAGTTTTTAACCCAAAGTATATAAAATAAGCCTTTCTTAGCTTCAATTATAATTATTTAGGAATGTAAACAAATGGACCCTCTATCTAAAAGGTAACAATGAAATTAATTCACACCACAAAGTATTTAGAAAATAGAATCTCAATTATTTAGTTATTTGTGCAATGATTGGTGCAAAATAGAATCAAATAGCAAATATGAAATGTAAACAACTAATTCCAATGTTCTTTCAACACTGTGCAGGTTCAAAACCTTAATGACAAATACCCCTCTTCTTTCAGGAATACACTGACCATATTAATGTTAGATGCAAAATACCTAAAATAATAAATACCTTCTCAAAAATATTCTTAAAACATGTACCACCTTTCTTTCAAACACTAAGTCACTTAAGGACACTGTTATAATGTGTGTGCCCACACACAACCTTAAAGCCGGCAAAACTATACTAAGTTAACCTAAAACCCTTAAGTTGCAGGACTGGTCGTTGCTTGGGTTTGTTGTGGCCTCAAATCACATTGGCCCCTTCACTCCTTGGTGAGCAAAAATAAAAGAGTGATACCTTAATGTTCCTTGTTACTCCAACAGTCACTCACAGGTGCAGGATAGTAGCAGACTAGCATGCAGTGCAGTCCAGACACAATCTTCTCATCCCACGTTGTCAGAGAACTATTTGTGAAGCCCTGGTTGCTGAAACTCCAATTGGATTGTCCTCTTTGTGTCCTCCAGTAGAGAACAACAGACTCTCACATCAACAGCCCAACTGTGGAAACGACTGTTCTACGTGCTATGAACTGACTCTAGACTCACTCTGAGCTTGTTAGCATTGACGTTAGCATTTAGCACAACATAAAACAACAGTCTCTGAATTTCGTGTAGAAAGTCTTCTTGTTGTCCCAAACGAGCAGCTTGTCCTCTACTGACTGTTGCGCAAACACTCATGTAAGACACAAATTACACGCAGGTCTGTGCACTGCAAACGTATAATATCTTACAGAATGTATTTGAATGAAACCACTCGGTTACGTTACGTTCCCTCTCTTTCTTCATGAGTCCCACTCTCTCTTGTCCGGGCAGCAACACACTCTCCTAGCTACGTTCCCCACAGGAATGTTAACCCCATAAGTGCTGGTCAGAATAAACAAGAAAACATTACTTTTAAACAAAACTCCCAATGAATTAGTCATGAGTTATACATTGTGTTTTTAAACAAAAACACATACATTTTTAAAGCATTTTAACATTTTTTAAACAAACCATCCATTAAATGATTTAAATACTATTTATAGTATAACATATTTTATAGCTGGGTTACATGTAAATGACAGCAACAGCAGGACATGCTAAGTGGATAGCAGTGACCTTTACAGAAAACAAGGTGAAATGTTTATGTGTACTCAGACACAGTTTGAGGTGAACTATCCATGTACTGTGTTTATGGTAACTTCAGTAATCTGATTACATTCTCAATCAGCTCACCGCCACCAGGGACTAAAACAAAGACAACATCTCAAAGTTGGTTTAAAGATTGAACTTATATTGCAATTTAACACAAACAAATGGTATTTGCATATACACGTACAAAGTCAATATAGTGAGCAGTTGTTTCTTCAACAAAGCTGGTTCTACCTGGTTCTGTTGTTCTGGTGGAATTTGGAGATTTCATGGAGCAATCATCTCTACTTGAATAACAAGATGAAGGAGAGTCTGTCTCATTCTGTCTGGATTCATTGGATAGAGATATAGGTTCATATATTGAAACTAACAAAGCAATGTATGTCATAGATGGATGCTTTTGTTACCACTCTCTTTGTAAAAGGTTGTATGGAGCATGTAGGGGGGGGCACTGTTAGGTTGTGATTGTGATTAGATTTGCTTTGTCTCAGATGTTATTCATGCGTTGTACATCTTTTTCAATTAAACATACTAAAATATAAATTAAACACATAGAAGACCACTTGGAAGACAACAACAAACCTTGTACCACTAGAGAACTTAACAAACCTGGATGGATGCTTTTGTTACCACTCTCTTTGTAAAAGGTTGTATGGAGCATGTATGGGGGGGGGGGCAAAGTATGTTAGATTGTGATTGGTGGAGAGATGGTTCTATTGTTGTCCTTGGCCAATCATTCAAAGCAGTTAATGGTTCCACCCCAGACTCTCTAGTATAAGAAGAGTTGGTACTGGTCATTTTTTCCACAGCTCCTCCAGGATATCAATCATTTCTGACCAGATCTGACTGTGGACTCCAGACTTCAGGTGAAGATGAACTCTCTCAACCTCAACTCCGCTGAACAGGAGGGAAACAAAGACCTTGGTATGTTACTGACTCTCCCTCCTTTTTCATTTCCTCCTGTTCTGACATATGTGTCATGTTTGTTTGTTTGTTTTTTTATTCTCAAAAATGTGTTGTTTATTTATAAAATAAACAACACATTTGTAAGTTGTTTATTGTGGACATTAACTACTTGCCATGCAATTTTGTGTAAGTACCTCTCAACAATACTTACTTTGTCTTGTTTCCAATCCAGTGTTGCATCATCAGTCTGGCTTCCCTGTCCTACCAGAGGTGAATGAACGAAGAAGATTGGCTAAGCAGCAACTTTTGTGATCAGTGTGGAAAACACTTCCCTAACATCGCCAGACTTAGAGAAACCATATGGCTGTGATCAGTGTGGACAGCACTTCTCTCAAATGGGCCACCTTAAAAGCCACCTGAGTCTTCACACTGGTGAGAAACCCTATGGGTGTGATCAGTGTGGACAACACTTCTCTCTAATGGTCCACCTTAAAAGTCACCAGAGTACTCACACTGGTGAGAAACCCTATGGGTGTGATCAGTGTGGAAAACACTTCTCCAAAATGCACAACCTTAAAAGCCACAAGAGAATGCACACTGGAGAGAAATCATATGGATGTGATCATTGTGGACAACACTTCTCTATGATGTGCAACCTTAAACAACACCAGATAATTCACACTGGAGAGAAACCCTATGGTTGTGATCATTGTGGACAACACTTCTCTCGAATTGCCCACCTTAAAAGTCACCAGAGTATTCACACTGAAGAGAAACCCTATGGTTGTGATCATTGTGGAAAACACTTCTCCAAAATGCACAACCTTAAAAGCCACAAGAGAATGCACACTGGAGAGAAATCATATGGATGTGATCATTGTGGACAACACTTCTCTATGATGTGCAACCTTAAACAACACCAGAGAATTCACACTGGAGAGAAACCCTATGGTTGTGATCATTGTGGACAACACTTCTCTCGAATTGCCCACCTTAAAAGTCACCAGAGTATTCACACTGAAGAGAAACCCTATGGTTGTGATCAGTGTGGACAGCACTTCTCTAGATTGTCAAGTCTTAAAATACACCAGAGAATTCACACTGGAGAGAAACCCTATGGTTGTGATCAGTGTGGACAGCACTTCTCTCAAATGCACCACCTTAAAAGCCACAAGAGAATTCACACTGGAAAGAAACCATATGGATGTGACCAGTGTGGACAACACTTCTCTGAAATGAATAGCCTTAAATGCCACAAGAGAATTCACACTGGAGAGAAACCTTATGGGTGTGATCATTGTGGACAACACTTCTCTCAAATGCCTGCCCTTAAAAGACACGAGAAAATTCACACTGGGGAGAAACCCTATGGATGCGATCAATGTGGAAAACACTTCTCTCAAATGTCCAACCTTAAAAGACACCAGATAATTCACACTGGATAGAAACCCTATGGATGTGACCAGTGTGGAAAACACTTATTTGAAATGAAGAGCCTTAAAGCCACAAGAGAATTCACACTGGGGAGAAACCCTATGGGTGAAATCAATGTGGAAAACACTTCTCTGACATGGCCAACTTTAAAAAAACACCAGCGAATTCACACTGGAGAGAACCCCTTTATATGTGATCAGTGTGGAAAAGCTTTTAGTCAATCAAATGCTTTAGAAGTTCACAAGGTTGTACACACCTGATTTAAACTGTTCCCATGTGGTATGTGTGGAAAGAACTACTTCAAGACACAGAAAATGTCATGAGCGCACACATACAAAAGATAAATCTGAGTAGTGTCAACAGTAAGACAACAGCGTCATTATAGACGACGAGAAACATCAGCACATCCACATTACCAAGTGTTAAATGATGATCAATTATAGTCTTTTGTAAACAATTGTTTGATGGCTAAACTGTCATAAACATTTGACATGTAAAAGAGCACGTTGATTCTAGATGTTTGAATAGATGTGTTGATTAATTCCTAGTTAACTTAACATACTGTTTACATGAACTTCTTTGTGTCAAGAGTTTTCAGACACATTATTAGAATATAGATGTAGTATCTATCTATATTATTTTGTGTATGGTTCATTACTTACTATGATTTATTATTATTGTCCTTTTGTTATGCTGTATTGTCCTACCAACATGTTGCTGCAGATAGAAATAAACAAATCAAAATACGTTTTGTATCAATCTTATTCTTTATTTCACAGTAATTTGACCTGTAGATGTTTGTGTGGATTAGATTATTTATTTTTTGTCTCAGAGGTTGTTCATGCTTTGTGCATTTTACTGTTATTTAAACATGGCTATAGATTTTGATTAGTTTTGTCTCAAACTTAAGTTACACACATAGAAGACCACTTGGAAGACAATAACAAACCATGTACCACTAGAGAACATAACAACACATATGTGTAACAGTTCTAAAATGGATTAAAGCAAACGGCAGGACATGCAGAACGGTTAGTGACCTTAACAGAAAGAAATGACAATTTATTTTTTACTTTTCAGAGTCAGAGATAGGTTGTCCAGTGGTCTCCCATTACTTGTTGAGACTTTAAAGTCCATGAAGTGAAATGACCTTGCGCCAAATACATTGTACATCTTCACTTGTGCTATTGATGGAGTCCACACGTTTCAGAAGTTAGTCTATTTATTTACCGTTGAGTAATATCATAGTTACAAAACAAGGATTAAGGATGAGATGAGATATTGAGAGATATCTCATAATACACACCTGTATTATGAGATACCACTTTTGATCACCCTAACACCTAAGATTCAGTGAAATGCAAAGTTTGACCAGGTCTATGCAGACGGATGACTGTTCTGTACAAAACAACAACAGTCCTGTACACAGCTGGTGTTCAACAAACAGAAGATGTAGAGACTATCGTTTCAGTTTTTATTTTATGTTATTTATTTTATATTGTTAATAGTTGTTTTCAGGTTTTTAATACCTGTTCAAAGCTGAGAGTTTTAGAGGTTACTACATTATTAGTTTGTGTTTTTTTTTAATAATGTCAGTGGGTGCGTGACATTTTCACTTCATCCATTGTTTCAAATTGCATTTGCAACACTCTGGCTGCCGCATTTTGAACGAGTAGTCTGTCGGTTGTTTTCTTTGGCAGGCCAGAGAAAAGTCCAATGCAGTAATCCAGCCAAGAATATACATTTCATTCTCAATCTTACATTTTATTTCATTGTAATTTGACCTGCATCTTATTTGCTGTAGATTAGATTGAGATCATTTAAGTTTTGCCTCACAATTTATTCAACCAAATATGCATTATAGAATGCAAGTGGCTTTAGTATTACTTAAGTATTAAGCAACCACTTAAAAACTATTTAATTACGTGGCTTTAGTATTACTTAAGTCTTAAGCAACCACTTAATAACTATTCAATCACGTTTTTAAGGTCATTGTTACTTAGCTACTTAATTGACAACATGTTTGGGGATTGTATTTCTTTATAAATAGTTTATAGTCTCAGTGGGGTGTTCTTCTCACACCATCAGTGTACTGTACCTGAACTCTTGTATGTCCAAAACTATTACTTTTCAGGGAATGGAAAAAAAATGAACCTCTGTTCCTTCTCTGTACCTCTGTAGTTCAGATTTAGTCACAAGCTCTTGTTAAAATGACCCCTGGCTAATAAACCGTATATGCCTTAATACATTATAATTGCCATCTATAACTAAAATTAAAAGTTAAAAACACCTTAAATATTGTATTCATTTTACTCAAAGTCTGACCAGGTCTGTGAAGACCTGATTTGCTTTGTCTCAGATGTTATTCATGCTTTGCACATATTTTTTCAACTAAATGTACTAAAATATAAATTAAACACATAGAAGACCACTTGGAAGACAATAACAAACCTTGTACCACTCTAGAGAACTTAACAAATCTGGATGAATGCTACAATAACACAATACAGCATACACCTTTTTCTTCACCAAAACTGGTTCTATTCTTCTGAAGTAATAGGGAGTATTTTATTTGTGTGTGTTCATTGTATTTCTATAGAGACTTGATTGGCTTTATCTATGTTCATGGTGTTGCTTGAATAACAAGAGGGAGGAGGGAGACAGTCCCATTCACACTGAAGGACATGAATAGAGTTACATGTATGTAGCGGTCCCCTCAATCGTCATGTTAATGAGGGGAGGGCTTTTGAGTTATTTTAAATAATTTTAACTTAACTCTGTTTAACTCAGTATTAATTATCTTGGATCTCTTTTATAATAATAAATGCAAAAGCAGTTTTAGAGTCACAATACCACGAATTTACCTTGTTATGCAGTTTTTAACCCAAAGTATATAAAATAAGCCTTTCTTAGCTTCAATTATAATTATTTAGGAATGTAAACAAATGGACCCTCTATCTAAAAGGTAACAATGAAATTAATTCACACCACAAAGTATTTAGAAAAATAGAATCTCAATTATTTAGTTATTTGTGCAATGATTGGTGCAAAATAGAATCAAATAGCAAATATGAAATGTAAACAACTAATTCCAATGTTCTTTCAACACTGTGCAGGTTCAAAACCTTAATGACAAATACCCCTCTTCTTTCAGGAATACACTGACCATATTAATGTTAGATGCAAAATACCTAAAATAATAAATACCTTCTCAAAAATATTCTTAAAACATGTACCACCTTTCTTTCAAACACTAAGTCACTTAAGGACACTGTTATAATGTGTGTGCCCACACACAACCTTAAAGCCGGCAAAACTATACTAAGTTAACCTAAAACACTTAAGTTGCAGGACTGGTCGTTGTTTGGGTTTGTTGTGGCCTCAAATCACATTGGCCCCTTCACTACTTGGTGAGCAAAAATAAAAGAGTGATACCTTAATGTTCCTTGTTACTCCAACAGTCACTCACATGTGCAGGATAGTAGCAGACTAGCATGCAGTGCAGTCCAGACACAATCTTCTCATCCCACGTTACCAGAGAACTATTTGTGAAGCCCTGGTTGCTCAAACTCTAATTGGATTGTCCTCTTTGTGTCCTCCAGTAGAGAACAACAGACTCTCACATCAACAGCCCAACTGTGGAAGTTAAGCTGGGCCTAGAAATGACTGTTTACGTGCTATGAACTGACTCTAGACTCACTCTGAGCTTGTTAGCATTGACGTTAGCATTTAGCACAACATAAAAACAACAGTCTCTGAATTTCGTGTAGAAAGTCTTCTTGTTGTCCCAAACGTGCAGCTTGTCCTCTTATACTGACTGTTGTGCAAACACTCATGTAAGACACAAATTACACGCAGGTCTGTGCACTGCAAACGTATAATATCATACAGAATGTCTCTGAATGAAACCACTCGGTTACGTTACGTTCCCTCTCTTTCTTCATGAGTCCCACTCTCTCTTGTCCGGGCAGCAACACACACTCTCCTAGCTACGTTCCCCACAGGAATGTTAACCCCATAAGTGCTGGTCAGAATAAACAAGAAAACATTACTTTTAAACAAAACAAAACTCCTAATGAATTAGTCATGAGTTATACATTATGTTTTTAAACAAAAACACATACCATTTTAAAGGCTTTTAACACCTTTTAAACAAACCATCCATTAAATGATTTAAATACTATTTATAGTATAAAATATTTTATTGCTGGGTTACATGTAAATGACAGCAACAGCAGGACATGCTAAGTGGATAGCAGTGACCTTTACAGAAAACAAGGTGAAATGTTTATGTGTACTCAGACACAGTTTGAGGTGAACTATCCATGTACTGTGTTTATGGTAACTTCAGTAATCTGATTACATTCTCAATCAGCTCACCGCCACCAGGGACTAAAACAAAGACAACATCTCAAAGTTGGTTTAAAGATTGAACTTATATTGCAATTTAACACAAACAAATGGTATTTGCATATTATACACGTACAAAGTCAATATAGTGAGCAGTTGTTTCTTCAACAAAGCTGGTTCTACCTGGTTCTGTTGTTCTGGTGGAATTTGGAGATTTCATGGAGCAATCATCTCTACTTGAATAACAAGATGAAGGAGAGTCTGTCTCCTTCTGTCTGGATTCATTGGATAGAGATATAGGTTCATATATTGAAACTAACAAAGCAATGCATGTCATAGAAGGACTGTTAGGTCGTGATTGTGATTAGATTTGCTTTGTCTCAGATGTTATTCATGCGTTGTACATCTTTTTTCAATTAAATGTACTAAAATATAAATTAAACACATAGAAGACCACTTGGATGACAACAACAAACCTTGTACCACTAGAGAACTTAACACATCTGGATGGATATGCTTTTGTTACCACTCTCTTTGTAAAAGGTTGTAAGGAGCATGTATGGGGGGGGGGGGGGGGGGGGGTATGTTAGATTGTGATTGGTGGAGAGATGGTTCTATTGTTGTCTTTGGCCAATCATTCAAAGCCGTTAATGGTTCCACCCCAGACTCTCTAGTATAAGAAGAGTTGGTACTGGTCATTTCTTCCACAGCTCCTCCAGGATATCAATCAGTTCTGACCAGATCTGACTGTGGACTCCAGACTTCAGGTGAAGATGAACTCTCTCAACCTCAACTCTGCTGAACAGGAGGGAAACAAAGACCTTGGTATGTTACTGACTCTCCCTCCTTTTTCATTTCCCCCTGTTCTGAGTTCTGAGTCATGTGTCATGTTTGTGTTGCTTTTCCTTTCAAGTAAAACAAGTCTCAATATTTGTTTTATTCTAACTTAATGTTGACCTGTAGCTTTGATGTGAGTTAGATTTAGATCATTTATTATTTGTCTCACAGTTCCTTCAACCACATATTCACTATATGATGCTAAGACTTTGTGTATTACATACGTTTTAAGTAACAGCTATATTACCTTTATATATTTAGTCATGCAGTGAACATTGAATTTATTGCATTACCTAAAAGCTTACAATGTGTTGTTGATAAGTTGGTGTGAGCTGGTAGAGCGGTTATTTTCGCCACATTTGGAAATATGATTATTATTTGTAATAAGGTTTTAAGGTAATGGTTAGTTGGCTACATCAACACAATGTGGGGATTTTGTTTATTTGATTTTATTTATAAAACAAACAACACATTTGTAAGTTGTTTATTGTGGACATTAACTACTTGCCATGCAATTTTGTGTAAGTACCTCTCAACAATACTTACTTTGTCTTTGTTTCCAATCCAGTGTTGCATCATCAGTCTGGCTTCCCTGTCCTACCAGAGGTGAATGAACGAAGAAGATTGGCTAAGCAGAAACTTCACTTTTGTGATCAGTGTGGAAAACACTTCCCTAACATCTCCAGACTTAAAGTACACCAGAGAATTCACACAGGAGAGAAACCATATGGCTGTGATCAGTGTGGACAGCACTTCTCTCAAATGGGCCACCTTAAAAGCCACCAGAGTATTCACACTGGTAAGAAACCCTATGGGTGTGATCAGTGTGGACAACACTTCTCTCTAATGGTCCACCTTAAAAGTCACCAGAGTATTCACACTGGTGAGAAACCCTATGGGTGTGATCAGTGTGGAAAACACTTCTCCAAAATGCACAACCTTAAAAGCCACAAGAGAATGCACACTGGAGAGAAATCATATGGATGTGATCATTGTGGACAACACTTCTCTATGATGTGCAACCTTAAACAACACCAGAGAATTCACACTGGAGAGAAACCCTATGGGTGTGATCAGTGTGGACAACACTTCTCTCTAATGGTCCACCTTAAAAGTCACCAGAGTATTCACACTGGTGAGAAACCCTATGGGTGTGATCAGTGTGGAAAACACTTCTCCAAAATGCACAACCTTAAAAGCCACAAGAGAATGCACACTGGAGAGAAATCATATGGATGTGATCATTGTGGACAACACTTCTCTATGATGTGCAACCTTAAACAACACCAGAGAATTCACACTGGAGAGAAACCCTATGGTTGTGATCAGTGTGGACAGCACTTCTCTAGATTGCCAAGTCTTAAAATACACCAGAGAATTCACACTGGAGAGAAACCCTATGGTTGTGATCAGTGTGGACAGCACTTCTCTCAAATGCACCACCTTAAAAGCCACAAGAGAATTCACACTGGAAATAAACCATATGGATGTGACCAGTGTGGACAACACTTCTCTGAAATGAATAGCCTTAAATGCCACAAGAGAATTCACACTGGAGAGAAACCTTATGGGTGTGATCATTGTGGACAACACTTCTCTCAAATGCCTGCCCTTAAAAGACACGAGAAAATTCACACTGGGGAGAAACCCTATGGATGCGATCAATGTGGAAAACACTTCTCTCAAATGCCTGCCCTTAAAAGACACGAGAAAATTCACACTGGGGAGAAACCCTATGGATGCGATCAATGTGGAAAACACTTCTCTCAAATGTCCAACCTTAAAAGACACCAGATAATTCACACTGGATAGAAACCCTATGGATGTGACCAGTGTGGAAAACACTTCTTTGAAATGAAGAGCCTTAAAAGCCACAAGAGAATTCACACTGGGGAGAAACCCTATGGATGAAATCAATGTGGAAAACACTTCTCTGACATGGCCAACTTTAAAAAGAAACCCTATGGGTGTGATCAGTGTGGAAAACACTTCTCCAAAATGCACAACCTTAAAAGCCACAAGAGAATGCACACTGGAGAGAAATCATATGGATGTGATCATTGTGGACAACACTTCTCTATGATGTGCAACCTTAAACAACACCAGAGAATTCACACTGGAGAGAAACCCTATGGTTGTGATCAGTGTGGACAGCACTTCTCTAGATTGCCAAGTCTTAAAATACACCAGAGAATTCACACTGGAGAGAAACCCTATGGTTGTGATCAGTGTGGACAGCACTTCTCTCAAATGCACCACCTTAAAAGCCACAAGAGAATTCACACTGGAAATAAACCATATGGATGTGACCAGTGTGGACAACACTTCTCTGAAATGAATAGCCTTAAATGCCACAAGAGAATTCACACTGGAGAGAAACCTTATGGGTGTGATCATTGTGGACAACACTTCTCTCAAATGCCTGCCCTTAAAAGACACGAGAAAATTCACACTGGGGAGAAACCCTATGGATGCGATCAATGTGGAAAACACTTCTCTCAAATGCCTGCCCTTAAAAGACACGAGAAAATTCACACTGGGGAGAAACCCTATGGATGCGATCAATGTGGAAAACACTTCTCTCAAATGTCCAACCTTAAAAGACACCAGATAATTCACACTGGATAGAAACCCTATGGATGTGACCAGTGTGGAAAACACTTCTTTGAAATGAAGAGCCTTAAAAGCCACAAGAGAATTCACACTGGGGAGAAACCCTATGGATGAAATCAATGTGGAAAACACTTCTCTGACATGGCCAACTTTAAAAAACACCAGAGAATTCACACTGGAGAGAACCCCTTTATATGTGATCAGTGTGGAAAAGCTTTTAGTCAATCAAATGCTTTAGAAGTTCACAAGGTTGTACACACCTGAAACTGTTCCCATGTGGTATGTGTGGAAATAACTACTTCAAGACACAGAAAATGTCATGAGCGCACACATAAAAAAAGATAAATCTGAGTAGTGTCAACAGTAAGACAACAGCGTCATTATAGACGACGAGAAACATCAGCACCTCCACATTACCAAGTGTTACATGATGATCAATTATAGTCTTTTGTAAACAATTGTTTGATGGCTAAACTGTCATAAACATTTTACATGTAAAAGAGCATGTTGATTCTAGATGTTTGAATAGATGTGTTGATTAATTCCTAGTTAACTTAACATACTGTTTACATGAACTTCTTTGTGTCAAGAGTTTTCAGACACATTATTAGAATATAGATGTAGTATCTATCTATATTATTTTGTGTATGGTTCATTACTTACTATGATTCATTATTATTGTCCTTTTGTTATGCTGTATTGTCCTACCAACATGTTGCTGCAGATAGAAATAAACAAATCAAAATACGTTTTGAATCAATCTTATTCTTTATTTCACAGTAATTTGACCTGTAGATGTTTGTGTGGATTAGATTATTTATTTTTTGTCTCAGAGGTTGTTCATGCTTTGTGCATTTTACTGTTATTTAAACATGGCTATAGATTTTGATTAGTTTTGTCTCAAACTTAAGTTACACACATAGAAGACCACTTGGAAGACAATAACAAACCTTGTACCACTAGAGAACATAACAACACATATGTGTAACAGTTCTAAAATGGATTAAAGCAAACGGCAGGACATGCAGAACGGTTAGTGACCTTAACAGAAAGAAATGACAATTTATTTTTTACTTTTCAGAGTCAGAGATGGCTTGTCCAGTGGTCTCCCATTACTTGTTGAGACTTTAAAGTCCATGAAGTGAAATGACCTTGCGCCAAATACATTGTACATCTTCACTTGTGCTATTGATGGAGTCCACACGTTTCAGAAGTTAGTCTATTTATTTACCGTTGAGTAATATCAAAGTTACAAAACAAGGATTAAGGATGAGATGAGATATTGAGAGATATCTCATAATACACACCTGTATTATGAGATACCACTTTTGATCACCCAGGATGCTAATGGTGAACCAGCCCATCAACACCTAAGATTCAGTGAAATGCAAAGTTTGACCAGGTCTATGCAGACGGATGACTGTTCTGTACAAAACAACAACAGTCCTGTACACAGCTGGTGTTCAACAAACAGAAGATGTAGAGACTATCGTTTCAGTTTTTATTTTATGTTATTTATTATATATTGTTAATAGTTGTTTTCAGGTTTTTAATACATACCTGTTCAAAGCTGAGAGTTTTAGAGGTTACTACATTATTAGTTTGTGTTTTTTTTTAATAATGTCAGTGGGTGCGTGACATTTTCACTTCATCCATTGTTTCAAATTGCATTTGCAACACTCTGGCTGCCGCATTTTGAACGAGTAGTCTGTCGGTTGTTTTCTTTGGCAGGCCAGAGAAAAGTCCAATGCAGTAATCCAGCCAAGAATATACATTTCATTCTCAATCTTACATTTGATTTCATTGTAATTTGACCTGCATCTTATTTGCTGTAGATTAGATTGAGATCATTTAAGTTTTGCCTCACAATTTATTCAACCAAATATGCATTATAGAATGCAAGTGGCTTTAGTATTACTTAAGTATTAAGCAACCACTTAAAAACTATTTAATTACGTGGCTTTAGTATTACTTAAGTCTTAAGCAACCACTTAATAACTATTCAATCACGTTTTTTAAGGTCATTGTTACTTAGCTACTTAATTGACAACATGTTTGGGGATTGTATTTCTTTATAAATAGTTTATAGTCTCAGTGGGGTGTTCTTCTCACACCATCAGTGTACTGTACCTGAACTCTTGTATGTCCAAAACTATTACTTTTCAGGGAATGGAAAAAAAATGAACCTCTGTTCCTTCTCTGTACCTCTGTAGTTCAGATTTAGTCACAAGCTCTTGTTAAAATGACCCCTGGCTAATAAACCGTATATGCCTTAATACATTATAATTGCCATCTATAACTAAAATTAAAAGTTAAAAACACCTTAAATATTGTATTCATTTTACTCAAAGTCTGACCAGGTCTGTGAAGACCTGATTTGCTTTGTCTCAGATGTTATTCATGCTTTGCACATATTTTTTCCAACTAAATGTACTAAAATATAAATTAAAAACATAGAAGACCACTTGGAAGACAATAACAAACCTTGTACCACTCTAGAGAACTTAACAAATCTGGATGAATGCTACAATAACACAATACAGCATACACCTTTTTCTTCACCAAAACTGGTTCTATTCTTCTGAAGTAATAGGGAGTATTTTATTTGTGTGTGTTCATTGTATTTCTATAGAGACTTGATTGGCTTTATCTATGTTCATGGTGTTGCTTGAATAACAAGAGGGAGGAGGGAGACAGTCCCATTCACACTGAAGGACATGAATAGAGTTACATGTATGTAGCGGTCCCCTCAATCGTCATGTTAATGAGGGGAGGGCTTTTGAGTTATTTTAAATAATTTTAACTTAACTCTGTTTAACTCAGTATTAATTATCTTGGATCTCTTTTATAATAATAAATGCAAAAGCAGTTTTAGAGTCACAATACCACGAATTTACCTTGTTATGCAGTTTTTAACCCAAAGTATATAAAATAAGCCTTTCTTAGCTTCAATTATAATTATTTAGGAATGTAAACAAATGGACCCTCTATCTAAAAGGTAACAATGAAATGCATTCACACCACAAAGTATTTAGAAAAATAGAATCTCAATTATTTAGTTATTTGTGCAATGATTGGTGCAAAATAGAATAAAATAGCAAATATGAAATGTAAACAACTAATTCCAATGTTCTTTCAACACTGTGCAGGTTCAAAACCTTAATGACAAACACCCCTCTTCTTTCAGGAATACACTGACCATACAATATTAATGTTAGATGCAAAATACCTAAAATAATAAATACCTTCTCAAAAATATTCTTAAAACATGTACCACCTTTCTTTCAAACACTAAGTCACTTAAGGACACTGTTATAATGTGTGTGCACACACACAACCTTAAAGCCGGCAAAACTATACTAAGTTAACCTAAAACACTTAAGTTGCAGGACTGGTCGTTGTTTGGGTTTGTTGTGGCCTCAAATCACATTGGCCCCTTCACTACTTGGTGAGCAAAAATAAAAGAGTGATACCTTAATGTTCCTTGTTACTCCAACAGTCACTCACATGTGCAGGATAGTAGCAGACTAGCATGCAGTGCAGTCCAGACACAATCTTCTCATCCCACGTTACCAGAGAACTATTTGTGAAGCCCTGGTTGCTGAAACTCTAATTGGATTGTCCTCTTTGTGTCCTCCAGTAGAGAACAACAGACTCTCACATCAACAGCCCAACTGTGGAAGTTAAGCTGGGCCTAGAAACGACTGTTTACGTGCTATGAACTGACTCTAGACTCACTCTGAGCTTGTTAGCATTGACGTTAGCATTTAGCACAACATAAAAACAACAGTCTCTGAATTTCGTGTAGAAAGTCTTCTTGTTGTCCCAAACGTGCAGCTTGTCCTCTTATACTGACTGTTGTGCAAACACTCATGTAAGACACAAATTACACGCAGGTCTGTGCACTGCAAACGTATAATATCATACAGAATGTCTCTGAATGAAACCACTCGGTTACGTTACGTTCCCTCTCTTTCTTCATGAGTCCCACTCTCTCTTGTCCGGGCAGCAACACACACTCTCCTAGCTACGTTCCCCACAGGAATGTTAACCCCATAAGTGCTGGTCAGAATAAACAAGAAAACATTACTTTTAAACAAAACAAAACTCCTAATGAATTAGTCATGAGTTTTACATTATGTTTTTAAACAAAAACACATACCATTTTAAAGGCTTTTAACACCTTTTAAACAAACCATCCATTAAATGATTTAAATACTATTTATAGTATAACATATTTTATTGCTGGGTTACATGTAAATGACAGCAACAGCAGGACATGCTAAGTGGATAGCAGTGACCTTTACAGAAAACAAGGTGAAATGTTTATGTGTACTCAGACACAGTTTGAGGTGAACTATCCATGTACTGTGTTTATGGTAACTTCAGTAATCTGATTACATTCTCAATCAGCTCACCGCCACCAGGGACTAAAAGAAAGACAACATCTCAAAGTTGGTTTAAAGATTGAACTTATATTGCAATTTAACACAAACAAATGGTATTTGCATATTATACACGTACAAAGTCAATATAGTGAGCAGTTGTTTCTTCAACAAAGCTGGTTCTACCTGGTTCTGTTGTTCTGGTGGAATTTGGAGATTTCATGGAGCAATCATCTCTACTTGAATAACAAGATGAAGGAGAGTCTGTCTCCTTCTGTCTGGATTCATTGGATAGAGATATAGGTTCATATATTGAAACTAACAAAGCAATGCATGTCATAGAAGGACTGTTAGGTCGTGATTGTGATTAGATTTGCTTTGTCTCAGATGTTATTCATGCGTTGTACATCTTTTTTCAATTAAATGTACTAAAATATAAATTAAACACATAGAAGACCACTTGGATGACAACAACAAACCTTGTACCACTAGAGAACTTAACAAATCTGGATGGATATGCTTTTGTTACCACTCTCTTTGTAAAAGGTTGTAAGGAGCATGTATGGGGGGGGGGGGAGTAATTTAGATTGTGATTGGTGGAGAGATGGTTCTATTGTTGTCTTTGGCCAATCATTCAAAGCCGTTAATGGTTCCACCCCAGACTCTCTAGTATAAGAAGAGTTGGTACTGGTCATTTCTTCCACAGCTCCTCCAGGATATCAATCAGTTCTGACCAGATCTGACTGTGGACTCCAGACTTCAGGTGAAGATGAACTCTCTCAACCTCAACTCTGCTGAACAGGAGGGAAACAAAGACCTTGGTATGTTACTGACTCTCCCTCCTTTTTCATTTCCCCCTGTTCTGAGTTCTGAGTCATGTGTCATGTTTGTGTTGCTTTTCCTTTCAAGTAAAACAAGTCTCAATATTTGTTTTATTCCAACTTAATGTTGACCTGTAGCTTTGATGTGAGTTAGATTTAGATCATTCATTATTTTTCTCACAGTTCCTTCAACCACATATTCACTATATGATGCTAAGACTTTGTGTATTACATACGTTTTAAGTAACAGCTATATTACCTTTATATATTTAGTCATGCAGTGAACATTGAATTTATTGCATTACCTAAAAGCTTGCAATGTGTTGTTGATAAGTTGGTGTGAGCTGGTAGAGCGGTTATTTTAGCCACATTTGGAAATATGATTATTATTTGTAATAAGGTTTTAAGGTAATGGTTAGTTGGCTACATCAACACAATGTGGGGATTTTATTTATACAATGCACAACACATTTGTAAGTTGTCTCAACTTACTTTGTCTTTGTTTCCAATCCAGTGTTGCATCATCAGTCTGGCTTCCCTGTCCTACCAGATATGAACGAACAAAGAAGATTGGCTAAGCAGAAACTACACTTTTGTGATCAGTGTGGAAAAAACTTCCCTAAAGTGTCCAACCTTAAAATACACCAGAGAATTCACACAGGAGAGGAACATTATGGCTGTGATCAGTGTGGACAACACTTCTCTCATATGTATAACCTTAAAAGTCACCAGAGAATTCACACTGGTGAGAAAGCCTACGGATGTGATCAGTGTGGAAAACACTTCTCTCATATGTATAACCTTAAAAGTCACCAGAGAATTCACACTGGTGAGAAACCTTATGGATGTGATCAGTGTGGACACCACTTCTCCCACATGCACCAGCTTAAAAGCCACAAGAGAATTCACACTGGAGAGAAACCCTATGGTTGTGATCAGTGTGGAAAACACTTTTCAAAAATGGACCACCTTAAAAGTCACCAGAGAATTCACACTGGTGAGAAACCCTATGGATGTGATCAGTGTGGACACCACTTCTCCCAAATGCACCAGCTTAAAAGCCACAAGAGAATTCACACTGGAGAGAAACCCTATGGTTGTGATCAGTGTGGACAACACTTTTCAAAAATGGACCACCTTAAAAAACACCAGAGAATTCACACTGGAGAGAAATCCTTTATTATGTTATCAGTGTGGAAAAGCTTTTAGTCAATCAAATAATTTAGAAGTTCACAAGGCTGTACACACTGGATTTAAACTGTTCCCATGTGGTATGTGTGGAAAGAGTTTTACTTCTTCAAGACATAGAAAATGTCATGAGCGCACACATATGAAAGATACTTCTGATTAGTGTCAACAGTAAGACAACATCGTCATTATAGACAACGAGAAACATCAGCACATCCACGTTACCAAGTGTAACATGATGATCAATTATAGTCTTTTTTAAACAATTGTTTGATGGCTAAACTGTAATAAACACATTACATGTAAAAGAGCATGTTGATTCTATATGTTTGAATATATGTGACCCCTTTTGACTGAAGGACAGTCATCTCGCTGGTGCCCATTGTTCAAGAAAGGAGAAAAACCTTTTCATTTTTTTTAATACAAAATTAGTTTATTGCCCAGTTAGACTCTTCACATACTAGAGTATGTCTCACAGAAATGTCAGAGCTTAACTCGAAATTTAAATATGAAATAAATGCATAAACATGTAGTAAAATATAAGGTTAGAGCTAGCATTTGCTAGCATTGGTAACCAAATCCACAGTTTCCATCCAAACATCGCGAAATCGCGGTAAAATCTGCTGTTTCTACCCAATCATTTTGAAAGGTATCACTAGTATGTTGGCTTGTGTCTAATGTAAATGTCAAATAAAGATTTATAAACAATATATTTTGTTAAAACTGTTGTGAAATGGTATCTTTGTTAAGTCCTCCTGCACACTGGAACCGGCCGGTTCCAGCAGGGGGTTGTGGCAAATACTTGGTCTAAGCATACATAACAAAGAGAGCCTAACCCTAACCCTCTGAACAAAGGATATGTAAATCCCGCTATGCATGACTACTGAATAGTTTTAAGTTGACTTCAGTTCTATAAGCTGTAGTTTCAAAACTATTCACTCAATAGTATTAACCAATATATCATTATTTTGCTATGATTCCCTGCTTTCATATGACATGAAAAAATGACAATGAAAAAATGCTAGATGACTGTCTCCCGGTCAAATTTGGTCACATATGTGTTGATGTGTTCATTTCTAGTTAACTTAACATACTGTTTACATGGACTTCTTTGTGTCAAGAGTTTTCAGACACATTATTAGAATATAGATGTAGTATCTATCTATATTATTTTGTATATGGTTCATTACTTAGTGCTTACTATGATGTATTATTATTGTCCTTTTGTTATGCTGTATTGTCCTACCAACATGTTGCTGCAGATAGAAATAAACACATCTCAAAATACGATTTGAATCAATCTTATTCCTGTAGATGTTTGTGTAGATTAGATTATTTCTGTTTTGTCTCAGAGTTTGTTCAAGCTTTGTGCATTTTACTGTTATTTAAATATGGCTATAGATTTTGATTAGTTTTGTCTACAATTTAAGTTACACACATGGAAGACCACTTGGAACAAACCTTGTAGGACTACTACATAATAATAAGGGATGCTGTCTGGGGCCGTGCTTTGCTGTAGGCAAGGTTCGGCGGCCGCCTGGGGCCCCACACAGGCAGGGGGCACCATTTTTTTTAATCCAACTAACTATCAGGAAAGACCCCTGGGGGGACCCCGGTCGACACAGAGCTGTGGTTCCCAACCCTTTTCTGGTTCTACCCGGTTCTGTTCTTCTGAAGTAATTGGGAGTATTTGTGTGTTCATTGTATTTCTATAGACTTGATTGGCCCAATCTATGTTAATGGTGTTGCTTGAATAACAAGAGGGAGGAGAGAGACCGTCCCATTCACACTGAAGGACACGAATAGAGTTACATGTAAATGACAGCATGACATGCTAAAAAGATAGCAGTGACCTTTACAGAAAACAAGGTGAAATGTTGATGTGTACTCAGAAACAGTTTGAGGTGAACTATCCATGTACTGTGTTTATGGTAACTTCAGTAATCTGATTCACACAGGAGAGAAACCTTATGGCTGTGATCAGTGTGAAAAACAATTAAATCAAATTGCCCACCTTAAAAGCCACCAGAGAATTCACACTGGAGATAAAGCCTATGGATGTGATCAGTGTGGAAAACACTTCTCTCATATGCATAACCTTAAAAGTCACCAGAGTATTCACAATGGTGAGAAACCCTATGGATGTGATCATTGTGGACAATACTTCTCCAAAATGCAGCACCTTAAAAGCCACAAGATAATTCACACTGGAGAGAAACCCTATGGTTGTGATCAGTGTGGTCAACACTTCTCCAAAATGCACCACCTTAAAAGCCACCAGAGCATTCACACTGGAGAGAAGCCTCATGGACGTGATCAGTGTGAAAAACACTTCTCTAGATTGTACGACCTTAAAATACACCAGAGAATTCACACTGGGGAGAAACCATATGGATGTGATCAGTGTGGACAGCACTTCTCTCAAATGTCCAGCCTTAAAGGACACAAGATAATTCACACTGGAGAGAAACCCTATGGATATGACCAGTGTGGACAACACTTCTCTGAAATGAAGAGCCTTAAATGCCACAAGAGAATTCACACTGGAGAGAAACCATATGGATGTGATCATTGTGGACAACACTTCTCTCAAATGACTGCCCTTAAACGCCACCAGAGAATTCACACTGGGGAGAAACCCTATGGATGTGATCAATGTGGAAAACATTTCTCTGACATGGCCAACTTTAAAAAACACCAGAGAATTCACACTGGAGAGAAACCCTTTATATGTGATCAGTGTGGAAAAGCTTTTAGTCAATCAAATGCTTTAGAAGTTGTACAAGGCTGTACACACTGGATTTAAACTGTTCCCATGTGGTAAGTGTGGAAAGAGTTTTACTTCTTCAAGAAACAGAAAATGTCATGAGCGCACACATATGAAAGATACATCTGATTAGTGTCAACAGTAAGACTACAGCTTAATTATAGACGACGAGAAACATCAGCACATCCACATTACAAGTATAACATGATGATCAATTATAGCTTTTTTTAAACAATTGTTTGATGGCTAAATTGTCATAAACACATTACATGTATAAGAGCATGTTGATTCTAGATGTTTTATATGTGTTGATTAGGACCCTCTCGCGGGCCCTGATTCAGCCCCTTTTTGACTATGCTTGCTCCTCTTGGTACTCCAACACCTCATTGTCACTGATGACTAAGCTTCAAACCTCCCAAAACAAACTGATTCGACTACTTCTCAGACTGGGGCCCATGACCCACCTCTCTCCCACTCACTATGCCAGCCTAGGCTGGCTCAGGATGGAAGACAGGGTTAAACAACAAAAAATGGGACTGGTCTTCAAAATTGTGAATTTGGTTGAAATGCCCCCTATACCCGCATATCTGTATAAATACCTCGAAAAGGTTAGTGACAGCCACAGTCACGAAACTAGAGGGAGCTTAAACAACAATCTGGTACCACCCACCCATAAAACAAATTCTCCTTCTACAGCAAAGCAACCAAGGTATGGAATAGTCTAACCTCAACGCTAACAGCCCAACTCACTCCAAAACCAACTCACTCCAGACATCTCCCTCCACAGCAGAGCCCAACTCACTCCCCAAATTTGGCCAACTCCCTCCACAGCAGAGGACAACTCACTCCACCCCACTGCTTACACCTAATGGCCCTCCTCCACTGAGTTCACCCTCCACCCAGGTTAGGGAATGGTTAGGGTCGGACTTCAGTGCTAAGCCTTTTTAGAAAGGTCATCCTTTCAGAAAAAGGCAGAGCAAGGAATTTTTGCTCTCGCCATCTTATTTTTGAAAGAAAGTATTTTTGGGATCCTGCTACTCTTTAATTTTAAGGTCCATATAATTTCACATTCTGTTTAATTAAGTATTCCTTTAGACTACATTCTAAATCTTTGCCCTAAGCTCTTTTTGGCTGTTACCCCTTTCCTAGAGGGAGGGGGGGAAAACATTTTTTTCCAATTAGGGTTAACCATTTTACCTTTCTTTAAGGTTTAGGTTTTTGGGCATGTTTACAAACTATAACATGAAATAGAAATGCCAGTGAACTTTGTGAGAAATGTTCACTGGGGACTGTGCATGGCAGGTAAGTCCAGTCATCCTGAGTCCCACCTGGACCGCATACCAAAAAATCATCCATAATCTCATTATAAGAATGGTACAGGATTAGGACTCAATAAAAGATTTAAGAAAACAAATATAGTTTTGGACCATGACGGAGGCGCGCCGACTCAGCAGACCTTAAGGCTGAGGAGACGCGCCCGAGCGCCTCCAGGCGCGAGTGCCCGCGTCGACCAGCCGCTGGGCTGCTAGTCGACTCAGCGCCGTCCGAGTTATGTATCGATAGGCACAGAATCGTAAATGATGTTTGTGGGGACTGCGTTTGCCCCAACTGACCTTCCCAGTGACTGCTGAGGGCAGGATTGTCCAGATTCCTGAGTCTTTTCTATATTAGACCGCATACCAAAAGGTCCTCTTTTAACTGGCTAAGTTTTCACATTTGCAAAAACATATTCCAACTCTCATGTTGATCCTATTTTAAATGGCTAAGTTTTCACATTTGCAAAAACATTTTATTATTATTATTATCATCCTCTCACCTCTGGGTGTGGAGTTCCTGTTTACAGGGAGGGACTTTTGAAGTACTCTCTCCCCTCTGGGTGTGAAATTAACGTTTTCAGTTGCTCTAATTTCTCACCCTTTGGGGTGGGCCTTTTTGACTATGCTTGCTCCTCTTGGTACTCCAACACCTCATTGTCACTGATGACTAAGCTTCAAACCTCCCAAAACAAACTGATTCGAGTACTCACTACGCAGTACAATATATTGAAAAAATACAATATTTTTTCATTGTTCAGTACAGACTGTTTTCCAGTATTCCCTGTGCCCAGTATTACATCCCTTTGCAGGGCTGCACTGTGCTCCGTACTAACTGTCAGTGCTCACTGATCAGTACTTTTTGCATAGTACTCACTGCTAAGTTCTCACCATTCAGTACTCCCTGTCAGTACTCCCTGCTTAGTACTTACTGCGGTTCCCTAGGCCCCAATGGTTGTGGTGATCTCCTCCGTGGTTCCAACTCTCATGTTGATCCTATTTTAACTGGCTAAGTTTTCATATTCGCTAGTCACTGTGCTCAGTACTCACTGCTCAGGACTCACTGTTCAGTACTCACTACGCAGTACAATATATTGAGAAAATACAATATTTTTTCATTGTTCAGTACAGACTGTTTTCCAGTATTCCCTGTGCCCAGTATTACATCCCTTTGCAGGGCTGCACTGTGCTCTGTACTAACTGTCAGTGCTCACTGATCAGTACTTTTTGCATAGTACTCACTGCATCACCGTTCAGTACTCCCTGTCAGTACTCCCTGCTTAGTACTCACTGCGGTTCCCAACTCCCTCCACAGCAGAGGACAACTCACTCCACCCCACTGCTTACACCTAATGGCCCTCCTCCACTGAGTTCACCCGCATAATCACCCTCCACCCAGGTTAGGGAATGGTTAGGGTCGGACTTCAGTGCTAAGCCTTTTTAGAAAGGTCATCCTTTCAGAAAAAGGCAGAGCAAGGAATTTTTGCTCTCGCCATCTTATTTTTGAAAGAAAGTCTTTTTGGGATCCTGCTACTCTTTAATTTTAAGGTCCATATAATTTCACATTCTGTTTAATTAAGTATTCCTTTACATTCTAAATCTTTGCCCTAAGCTCTTTTTGGCTGTTACCCCTTTCCTAGAGGGAGGGGGGGGAAACATTTTTTTCCAATTAGGGTAACCATTTTACCTTTCTTTAAGGTTTAGGTTTTTGGGCATGTTTACAAACTATAACATGAAATAGAAATGCCAGTGAACTTTGTGAGAAATGTTCACTGGGGACTGTGCATGGCAGGTAAGTCCAGTCATCCTGAGTCCCACCTGGACCGCATACCAAAAAATCATCCATAATCTCATTATAAGAATGGTACAGGATTAGGACTCAATAAAAGATTTAAGAAAACAAATATAGTTTTGGACCATGACGGAGGCGCGCCGACTCAGCAGACCTTAAGGCTGAGGAGACGCGCCCGAGCGCCTCCAGGCGCGAGTGCCCGCGTCGACCAGCCGCTGGGCTGCTAGCCGACTCAGCGCCGTCCGAGTTATGTACCGATAGGCACAGAATCGTAAATGATGTTTGTGGGGACTGCGTTTGCCCCAACTGACCTTCCCAGTGACTGCTGAGGGCAGGATTGTCCAGATTCCTGAGTCTTTTCTATATTAGACCGCATTCCAAAAGGTCCTCTTTTAACTGGCTAAGTTTTCACATTTGCAAAAACATATTCCAACTCTCATGTTGATCCTATTTTAAATGGCTAAGTTTTCACATTTGCAAAAACATTTTATTATTATTATTATCATCCTCTCACCTCTGGGTGTGGAGTTCCTGTTTACAGGGAGGGACTTTTGAAGTACTCTCTCCCCTCTGGGTGTGAAATTAACGTTTTCAGTTGCTCTAATTTCTCACCCCCTTCCTCCCTTTGAAGGGCTGAGCGGGCTGTTTTTTAGAGAAGGGAGTGCCTTCACACCTCACACCTGTGGGTGTGAAGTTCTGTTTTACAAGCAAGGACCCTTTAGGTTCAGGGAGGGGTTGAGGGGTGTGATAATTGAGTTCACCTAGTAATCACACCCCCCTGCTTACACTAAGTGGTCCCCACTCATTGATAACACCTAATGGTCCTAAAATGTAAGAGTCTCCACTGATTTCACATTCCTAGTCACCCTCTACTACGGTTAAGGTCAGGGTGAAGGTTTGGGTATTCTTTCCTATTTTAACTGGCTAAGTTAAGGCTTTTAAAATCTACAATCCACAAGCCAAGAGGAGAGGTGGTGCTGCTCACTGTGTTCAGTACTCACTGCTTAGGACTCACTGTTCAGTACTCACTACGCAGTACAATATATTGAAAAAATACAATATTTTTTCATTGTTCAGTACACACTGTTTTCCAGTATTCCCTGTGCCCAGTATTACATCCCTTTGCAGGGCTGCACTGTGCTCCGTACTAACTGTCAGTACTCACTGCTCAGTACTTTTTGCATAGTACTCACTGCTAAGTTCTCACTGTTCTGTACTCCCTGTCAGTACTCACCGCTTAGTCACTGTGCTCAGTACTCACTGCTCAGGACTCACTGTTCAGTACTCACTACGCAGTACAATATATTGAAAAAATACAATATTTTTTCATTGTTCAGTACAGACTGTTTTCCAGTATTCCCTGTGCCCAGTATTACATCCCTTTGCAGGGCTGCACTGTGCTCCGTACTAACTGTCAGTGCTCACTGATCAGTACTTTTTGCATAGTACTCACTGCTAAGTTCTCACCATTCAGTACTCCCTGTTAGTACTCCCTGCTTAGTACTTACTGCGGTTCCCTAGGCCCCAATGGTTGTGGTGATCTCCTCCGTGGTTCCAACTCTCATGTTGATCCTATTTTAACTGGCTAAGTTTTCATATTCGCTAGTCACTGTGTTCAGTACTCACTGCTCAGGACTCACTGTTCAGTACTCACTACGCAGTACAATATATTGAGAAAATACAATATTTTTTCATTGTTCAGTACAGACTGTTTTCCAGTATTCCCTGTGCCCAGTATTACATCCCTTTGCAGGGCTGCACTGTGCTCCGTACTAAATGTCAGTGCTCACTGATCAGTACTTTTTGCATAGTACTCACTGCATCACCGTTCAGTACTCCCTGTCAGTACTCCCTGCTTAGTACTCACTGCGGTTCCCTAGGCCCCAATGGTTGTGGTGATCTCCTCCGTGGTTCCAACTCTCATGTTGATCCTATTTTAACTGGCTAAGTTTTCATATTCGCAACGTTTTGAACTCTGTTGTTCTTCGTCAGGCTGTTGTGATTCTCCTTGTGAGAATAATTGAATGGTCCTCCTGCTCTTGTATTTATGCATTGGGAGGTGGGTGTGGCTTTGTTCTGTTTTAGCCTATCAAATTGTTTTGGGGTGTGGCTGGATGGCCTTTGTTTTTTCTTTTGTCCAATCAGTGTATCTATGGGTGTGGTTTATTTTCTTCATTTTCACTCTGTGTCTCTGGAGTGAGCATGGCTTGTTCTCCTGTGAGATTTTTTTTTTAAATAAAAGGAAAAGAAAAGAGAACAGGATCTTTGTAGACTCTCTTTCAAATGTTTGAGGTACTCGCTGGTTAGGGAATGGTTAGGCCATTTAAGTCTAACCAAATTGTGAGGCAAAACTTAAATGATCTCAATCTAATCTACAGGACACAAGATAATTCACACTGGAGAGAAACCCTATGGATATGACCAGTGTGGACAACACTTCTCTGAAATGAAGAGCCTTAAATGCCACAAGAGAATTCACACTGGAGAGAAACCATATGGATGTGATCATTGTGGACAACACTTCTCTCAAATGACTGCCCTTAAACGCCACCAGAGAATTCACACTGGGGAGAAACCCTATGGATGTGATCAATGTGGAAAACATTTCTCTGACATGGCCAACTTTAAAAAACACCAGAGAATTCACACTGGAGAGAAACCCTTTATATGTGATCAGTGTGGAAAAGCTTTTAGTCAATCAAATGCTTTAGAAGTTGTACAAGGCTGTACACACTGGATTTAAACTGTTCCCATGTGGTAAGTGTGGAAAGAGTTTTACTTCTTCAAGAAACAGAAAATGTCATGAGCGCACACATATGAAAGATACATCTGATTAGTGTCAACAGTAAGACTACAGCTTAATTATAGACGACGAGAAACATCAGCACATCCACATTACAAGTATAACATGATGATCAATTATAGCTTTTTTAAAACAATTGTTTGATGGCTAAATTGTCATAAACACATTACATGTATAAGAGCATGTTGATTCTAGATGTTTTATATGTGTTGATTAGGACCCTCTCGCGGGCCCTGATTCAGCCCCTTTTTGACTATGCTTGCTCCTCTTGGTACTCCAACACCTCATTGTCACTGATGACTAAGCTTCAAACCTCCCAAAACAAACTGATTCGACTACTTCTCAGACTGGGGCCCATGACCCACCTCTCTCCCACTCACTATGCCAGCCTAGGCTGGCTCAGGATGGAAGACAGGGTTAAACAACAAAAAATGGGACTGGTCTTCAAAATTGTGAATTTGGTTGAAATGCCCCCTATACCCGCATATCTGTATAAATACCTCGAAAAGGTTAGTGACAGCCACAGTCACGAAACTAGAGGGAGCTTAAACAACAATCTGGTACCACCCACCCATAAAACAAATTCTCCTTCTACAGCAAAGCAACCAAGGTATGGAATAGTCTAACCTCAACGCTAACAGCCCAACTCACTCCAAAACCAACTCACTCCAGACATCTCCCTCCACAGCAGAGCCCAACTCACTCCCCAAATTTGGCCAACTCCCTCCACAGCAGAGGACAACTCACTCCACCCCACTGCTTACACCTAATGGCCCTCCTCCACTGAGTTCACCCGCATAATCACCCTCCACCCAGGTTAGGGAATGGTTAGGGTCGGACTTCAGTGCTAAGCCTTTTTAGAAAGGTCATCCTTTCAGAAAAAGGCAGAGCAAGGAATTTTTGCTCTCGCCATCTTATTTTTGAAAGAAAGTCTTTTTGGGATCCTGCTACTCTTTAATTTTAAGGTCCATATAATTTCACATTCTGTTTAATTAAGTATTCCTTTACATTCTAAATC
Source organism: Gymnoscopelus microlampas (assembly GCF_963454915.1). Taxonomy (NCBI): domain Eukaryota; kingdom Metazoa; phylum Chordata; class Actinopteri; order Myctophiformes; family Myctophidae; genus Gymnoscopelus; species Gymnoscopelus microlampas. The sequence continues at coordinate 40,871,857 of NC_139956.1, read as the reverse complement.
TTTGCCCTAAGCTCTTTTTGGCTGTTACCCCTTTCCTAGAGGGAGGGGGGGGAAACATTTTTTTCCAATTGGGGTAACCATTTTACCTTTCTTTAAGGTTTAGGTTTTTGGGCATGTTTACAAACTATAACATGAAATAGAAATGCCAGTGAACTTTGTGAGAAATGTTCACTGGGGACTGTGCATGGCAGGTAAGTCCAGTCATCCTGAGTCCCACCTGGACCGCATACCAAAAAATCATCCATAATCTCATTATAAGAATGGTACAGGATTAGGACTCAATAAAAGATTTAAGAAAACAAATATAGTTTTGGACCATGACGGAGGCGCGCCGACTCAGCAGACCTTAAGGCTGAGGAGACGCGCCCGAGCGCCTCCAGGCGCGAGTGCCCGCGTCGACCAGCCGCTGGGCTGCTAGCCGACTCAGCGCCGTCCGAGTTATGTACCGATAGGCACAGAATCGTAAATGATGTTTGTGGGGACTGCGTTTGCCCCAACTGACCTTCCCAGTGACTGCTGAGGGCAGGATTGTCCAGATTCCTGAGTCTTTTCTATATTAGACCGCATTCCAAAAGGTCCTCTTTTAACTGGCTAAGTTTTCACATTTGCAAAAACATATTCCAACTCTCATGTTGATCCTATTTTAAATGGCTAAGTTTTCACATTTGCAAAAACATTTTATTATTATTATTATCATCCTCTCACCTCTGGGTGTGGAGTTCCTGTTTACAGGGAGGGACTTTTGAAGTACTCTCTCCCCTCTGGGTGTGAAATTAACGTTTTCAGTTGCTCTAATTTCTCACCCCCTTCCTCCCTTTGAAGGGCTGAGCGGGCTGTTTTTTAGAGAAGGGAGTGCCTTCACACCTCACACCTGTGGGTGTGAAGTTCTGTTTTACAAGCAAGGACCCTTTAGGTTCAGGGAGGGGTTGAGGGGTGTGATAATTGAGTTCACCTAGTAATCACACCCCCCTGCTTACACTAAGTGGTCCCCACTCATTGATAACACCTAATGGTCCTAAAATGTAAGAGTCTCCACTGATTTCACATTCCTAGTCACCCTCTACTACGGTTAAGGTCAGGGTGAAGGTTTGGGTATTCTTTCCTATTTTAACTGGCTAAGTTAAGGCTTTTAAAATCTACAATCCACAAGCCAAGAGGAGAGGTGGTGCTGCTCACTGTGTTCAGTACTCACTGCTTAGGACTCACTGTTCAGTACTCACTACGCAGTACAATATATTGAAAAAATACAATATTTTTTCATTGTTCAGTACACACTGTTTTCCAGTATTCCCTGTGCCCAGTATTACATCCCTTTGCAGGGCTGCACTGTGCTCCGTACTAACTGTCAGTACTCACTGCTCAGTACTTTTTGCATAGTACTCACTGCTAAGTTCTCACTGTTAAGTTCTCACTGTTCTGTACTCCCTGTCAGTACTCACCGCTTAGTCACTGTGCTCAGTACTCACTGCTCAGGACTCACTGTTCAGTACTCACTACGCAGTACAATATATTGAAAAAATACAATATTTTTTCATTGTTCAGTACAGACTGTTTTCCAGTATTCCCTGTGCCCAGTATTACATCCCTTTGCAGGGCTGCACTGTGCTCCGTACTAACTGTCAGTGCTCACTGATCAGTACTTTTTGCATAGTACTCACTGCTAAGTTCTCACCATTCAGTACTCCCTGTCAGTACTCCCTGCTTAGTACTTACTGCGGTTCCCTAGGCCCCAATGGTTGTGGTGATCTCCTCCGTGGTTCCAACTCTCATGTTGATCCTATTTTAACTGGCTAAGTTTTCATATTCGCTAGTCACTGTGCTCAGTACTCACTGCTCAGGACTCACTGTTCAGTACTCACTACGCAGTACAATATATTGAGAAAATACAATATTTTTTTCATTGTTCAGTACAGACTGTTTTCCAGTATTCCCTGTGCCCAGTATTACATCCCTTTGCAGGGCTGCACTGTGCTCCGTACTAACTGTCAGTGCTCACTGATCAGTACTTTTTGCATAGTACTCACTGCATCACCGTTCAGTACTCCCTGTCAGTACTCCCTGCTTAGTACTCACTGCGGTTCCCTAGGCCCCAATGGTTGTGGTGATCTCCTCCGTGGTTCCAACTCTCATGTTGATCCTATTTTAACTGGCTAAGTTTTCATATTCGCAACGTTTTGAACTCTGTTGTTCTTCGTCAGGCTGTTGTGATTCTCCTTGTGAGAATAATTGAATGGTCCTCCTGCTCTTGTATTTATGCATTGGGAGGTGGGTGTGGCTTTGTTCTGTTTTAGCCTATCAAATTGTTTTGGGGTGTGGCTGGATGGCCTTTGTTTTTTCTTTTGTCCAATCAGTGTATCTATGGGTGTGGTTTATTTTCTTCATTTTCACTCTGTGTCTCTGGAGTGAGCATGGCTTGTTCTCCTGTGAGATTTTTTTTTTAAATAAAAGGAAAAGAGAAGAGAACAGGATCTTTGTAGACTCTCTTTCAAATGTTTGAGGTACTCGCTGGTTAGGGAATGGTTAGGCCATTTAAGTCTAACCAAATTGTGAGGCAAAACTTAAATGATCTCAATCTAATCTACAGCAAATAAGATGCAGGTCAAATTACAATGAAATAAAATGTAAGATTGAGAATGAAATGTAGCCAGAGTGTTGCAAATGCAATTTGAAACAATGGATGAAGTGAAAATGTCACGCACCCACTGACATTATTAAAAAAAAACACAAACTAATAATGTAGTAACCTCTAAAACTCTCAGCTTTGAACAGGTATTAAAAACCTGAAAACAACTATTAACAATATAAAATAAATAACATAAAATAAAAACTGAAACGATAGTCTCTACATCTTCTGTTTGTTGAACACCAGCTGTGTACAGGACTGTTGTTGTTTTGTACAGAACAGTCATCCGTCTGCATAGACCTGGTCAAACTTTGCATTTCACTGAATCTTAGGTGTTGATGGGCTGGTTCACCATTAGCATCCTGGGTGATCAAAAGTGGTATCTCATAATACAGGTGTGTATTATGAGATATCTCTCAATATCTCATCTCATCCTTAATCCTTGTTTTGTAACTATGATATTACTCAACGGTAAATAAATAGACTAACTTCTGAAACGTGTGGACTCCATCAATAGCACAAGTGAAGATGTACAATGTATTTGGCGCAAGGTCATTTCACGTCATGGACTTTAAAGTCTCAACAAGTAATGGGAGACCACTGGACAACCTATCTCTGACTCTGAAAAGTAAAAAATAAATTGTCATTTATTTCTGTTAAGGTCACTAACCGTTCTGCATGTCCTGCCGTCATTTAAATGTAAAATCCTCTAATCACTTTGGGAAGCACTGCTCTAAAGCAACGATTGCTATCGTAATATAGAGCGTAAACGTTTTTTCTTTAATCCATTTTAGAACTGTTACACATATGTGTTGTTATGTTCTCTAGTGGTACAAGGTTTGTTATTGTCTTCCAAGTGGTCTTCTATGTGTGTAACTTAAGTTTGAGACAAAACTAATCAAAATCTATAGCCATGTTTAAATAACAGTAAAATGCACAAAGCATGAACAACCTCTGAGACAAAAAATTAATAATCTAATCCACACAAACATCTACAGGTCAAATTACTGTGAAATAAAGAATAAGATTGATTCAAAACGTATTTTGATTTGTTTATTTCTATCTGCAGCAACATGTTGGTAGGACAATACAGCATAACAAAAGGACAATAATAAATCATAGTAAGTAATGAACCATACACAAAATAATATAGATAGATACTACATCTATATTCTAATAATGTGTTTGAAAACTCTTGACACAAAGAAGTTCATGTAAACAGTATGTTAAGTTAACTAGGAATTAATCAACACATCTATTCAAACATCTAGAATCAACATGCTCTTTTACATGTAAAATGTTTATGACAGTTTAGCCATCAAACAATTGTTTAAAAAATACTATAATTGATCATCATGTAACACTTGGTAATGTGGATGTGCTGATGTTTCTCGTCGTCTATAATGACGCTGTTGTCTTACTGTTGACACTACTCAGATCCATCCCCTTTTTTGTATATATTTTTTATTTTTCATGCTTTTTTTTTTTGCACATAGTGGTATTTTTATGTTGATTTTTGAGCTGTTTGGTTGCTACTATATGTCTATGAAATTAATTCAAGGACCCCAACGGAAACAAGTCCGCAAGGTCGGACCTTTTAGACAAAAGTATTATAAATGTAACTGTGTTATTTTACATTCTTTTGCCTAATACAAATGTCAATCAATCAATCAATTTCAATACAGTATATATCTATTATTTTGTGTATGGTTCATTACTTAGAGCTTACTATGATGTATTATTATTGTCCTTTTGTTATGCTGTATTGTCTTTGTGGAACATGTCCTACCAACATGTTGCTGCAGATAGAAATAAACAAATCTCTCAACATACGTTTTGAATCAATCTTATTCTTTGTTTCACGGTAATTTGACATGTAGATGTTTGTGTGGATTAGATTATTTCTGTTTTGTCTCAGAGGTTGTTCATGCTTTGTACATTTTACTGTTATTTAAATATGGCTGTAGATTTTGATTAGTTTTGTCTCAAATTTAAGTTACACACATAGAAGACCACTTGGAAGACAATAACAAACCTTACCTTAACACTAGAGAACATGACAACAAATATGTGTAACAGTTCTAAATGGATTAAAGCAAAACAGTTTATGCTCTATATTACAATAGCAATCATTGCTTTAGAGTGGTGCTTCCCAAAGTGATTAGGGGATTAGGTCCATGACTAGAACAGGATTACACACAACCGTGGGCTTTTCTTTCAGCTTTATTTTACATTTAAATGACGACAGGACAAGCCGAATGGTTAGTGACCTTTCCAGAAAGAAATTACAATTTATATTTTACTTTTCAAAGTCAAAGATGGGTTGTGCAGTGGTCTCCCATTACTTGTTGAGACTTCAAAGTCCATAAAGTGAAATGTCCTTGCACCAAATACATTGTACACCTTCACTTGTGCTATTGATGGAGTCAACACGTTTCAGAATTTAGTCTATTTATTTACAGTTGAGTAATATCATAGTTACAAAACAAGGATTAAGGATGAGATGAGCTATTGTCCTCCTCTTTGAGGATGACAATATCTCATACTACACACCTGTATTATGAGATACCACTTTTGATCTTTTTTGGTGAACCAGCCCATCAACACCTAAGATTCATTGCAATGCAAAGTTTGACCATGGGTCTATGCAGACGGGTGACTGTTCTGTACAAAACAACAACAGTCCTGTACACAGCTGGTGTTAAACACACAGAAGATGTAGAGACTATCGTTTCAGTTTTTATTTTATGGTATGTATTTTATATTGTTAATAGTTGTTTTCAGGTTTTTAATACCCGTTCAAAGCTGAGAGCTTTAGAGGTTACTACTTTATTAGTTTGTGTTTTTTTTTAATAATGTCAGTGGCTGCGTGACATTTTTACTACATCCATTGTTTCAAATTGCATTTGAAAAAACTCCAGGCCAGGCCAGGCAGGCCAGAGGTAAAGTCCATTGCAGTAATCCAGCCAAGAATATACATTTCATTCTCAATCTTACATTTTATTTCATTGTAATTTGACATGTAGTTTATTTGCTGTAGATTAGATTGAGATCATTTAAGTTTTGCCTCACAATTTATTCAACCAAATATGCATTATAGAATGCAAGTGGCTTTATTATTACTTAAGTCTTAAGCAACCACTTAATAACTATTTAATTACGTTTTAAGGTCATTGTTACTTAGCTACTTGACAACATGTTTGGGGATTGTATTTCTTCATAAATATAGTTTATAGTCTCAGTGGGGTGTTCTTCTCACACCATCAGTGTACTGTTCCTGAACTCTTGTATGTCCATAACTATTACTTTTCAGGGAATGGACCTCTGTAGTTCAGATTTAGTCACAAGCTCTTATAGCTCTTAATATGACCCCATGGCTAATAAACCTTATATGCCTTAATGCATTATAATTGCCATCTATAACTAAAATTAAAAGTTAAAAACACCTTAAATATTGTATTTATTTTACTCAATAGGGACCTCCCATCGCAAGTTGATGATGTCATTATGTCCATGTGTGTTCCAGCCCTATGGAATGTATGGAATGCACTATACCACTTTTGATCACCCATGCAAATGTTGAACCGCGCGCATACTGGTTCTTATCAGTGTGACGTCGTCTGTTAAGGGGTCTATAGGCGTCCCATGTGTTCATGATAATTTCAGTCAGTAATATGACAACCCATGTAACGTTAGAGGTACAGTAGGCAGTGTTAATATTGCTGCTTTACTGTAAGTGTTTTGGTGTGGACAGTGTTGCTACCTCAAGCAAAGATACATCTGATTTGTGTGGACAGTATGACAAGAGCTTAATTATAGAGCACTAGAAACATCAGCACATCCACACAACCAAGTGTAATGTTAGAGATTGTGAGTTGTGCAAGATACATTAAGTTGTACAATCACACAATACAGCATACACTTGTTTATTCACCAAAACTGGTTCTACCCGGTTCTGTTCTTCTGAAGTAATTGGGAGTATTTGTGTGTTCGTTGTATTTCTATAGAGACTTGATTGGCCTGATCTATGTTAATGGGGTTGCTTGAATAACAAGAGGGAGGAGAGAGACCGTCCGATTCACACTGAAGGACATGAATAGAGTTACACGTAAATGAAAGCAGGACATGCTAAATGGATAACAGTGACCTTTACAGAAAACAAGGTGAAATGTTGATGTGTACTCAGAAACAGTTTGAGGTGAGCTATCCATGTACTGTGTTTATGGTAACTTCAGTAATCAGATTACATTCTCAATTAGCTCACCACCACCAGGGACTAAAACAAAGACAACATCTCAAAGTTGGTTTAAAGATTGAACTTATATTGCTATTTAACACAAACAAAGGGTATGTGCACATTATACACGTACAAAGTCAGCATAGTGAGCAGTTGTTTCTTCAATAAAGCTGGTTCTGTTGTTCTGGTGGAATTTGGAGATTTCATGGAGCAATCATCTCTACTTGAATAACAAGATGAAGGAGAGTCTGTCTCCTTCTGTCTGGATTCATTGGATAGAGATATCATAGATGTCATAGATGAATGCTTTTGTTACCACTCTCTTTGTGAAAGGTTGTATGGGGGGGGCACAGTATGTTAGGTTGTGATTGTGATTAGATTTAGATGTGCTTTGTCTCAGATGTTATTCATGCTTTGTACATCTTTTTCCAATTAAATGTACTAACATATAAATTAAACACATAGAAGACCACTTGGAAGACAATGACAACCTGGATGGATGCTTTTGTTACCACTCTCTTTGTAAAAGGTTGTATCGAGCATGTATGGGGGGGGGGGGGGGGGCAAAGTATGTTAGATTGTGATTGGTGGAGAGATGGTTCTATTGTTGTCTTTGGCCAATCATTCAAAGCAGTTAATGGTTCCACCCCAGACTCTCTAGTATAAGAAGAGTTGGTACTGGTCATTTATTTCCACAGCTCCTCCAGGATATCAATCATTTCTGACCAGATCTGACTGTGGACTCCAGACTTCAGTTGAAGATGAACTCTCTCAACCTCAACTCTGCTGAACAGGAGGGAAACAAAGACCTTGGTATGTTACTGACTCTCCCTCCTTTTTCATTTCCTCCTGTTCGACATATTGCTCTGAGTTCTGACATATGTGTCATGTTTGTGTTGCTTTTCCTTTCAAGTAAAACAAGTCTCAATATTTATTTTATTCTCAAACTTAATGTTGACCTGAAGCTTTGATGTGAGTTAGATTTAGATCATTTATTATTTGTCTCACAGTTCCTTCAACCACATATTCACTATATGATGCTAAGACTTTAGTGTATTACATACGTTTTAAGTAGCAGCTTAATGCCTTTATATATTTAGTCATGCAATGAACATTGAAAATAGCATTACCAAAAAGCTTGCAATGTGTTGTTGATAAGTTGTTGTGAGCTTGTAGAGCGGTTATTTTAGCCACATTTGTAAATATGATTATTATTTGTAATAAGGTTTTAAGGTAAAGGTCAGTTGGCTACCTCAACACAATGTGGGGATTTTATTTATTTGATTTTATTATTAAAATGCACAACACATACACATTTGTAAGTTGTTAATTGTGGACTACTTGCCATGCAATTTTGTGTATGTGAAGTACCTCTCAACAATACTTACTTTGTCTTTGTTTCCTATCCAGTGTTGCATCATCAGTCTGGCTTCCCTGTCCTACCAGAGGTGAATGAACAAAGAAGATTGGCTAAGCAGAAACTACACTTTTGTGATCAGTGTGGAAAACACTTCCCTAACATCTCCAGACTTAAGATACACCAGAGAATTCACACAGGAGAGAAACCTTATGGCTGTGATCAGTGTGGACAACACTTCTCTCAAATGACCCACCTTAAAAGCCACCAGAAGAGCATTCACACTGGAGATAAAGCCTATGGATGTGATCAGTGTGGAAAACACTTCTCTCATATGAATAGCCTTAAAATCCACAAGAGAATTCACACTGGAGAGAAACCCTATGGATGTGATCAGTGTGGAAAACACTTCTCTCATATGAATAGCCTTAACAGCCACAAGAGAATTCACACTGGAGAGAAACCCTATAGTTGTGATCAGTGTGGACAACACTTCTCCAAAATGCACCACCTTAAAAGCCACCAGAGAATTCACACTGGAGAGAAACATCATGGATGTGATCAGTGTGGAAAATACTTCTCTAGATTGTCCGAACTTAAAATACACCAGAGAATTCACACTGGAGAGAAACCATATGGATGTGATCAGTGTGGACAGCACTTCTCTCGAATGACCAGCCTTAAAACACACCAGAGAATTCACACTGGGGAGAAACCCTATGGATGTGATCAATGTGGACAACACTTCTCTGAAATGAAGAGCCTTACGTGCCACAAGAGAATTCACACTGGAGAGAAACCCTATGGGTGTGATCATTGTGGACAACACTTCTCTCAAATGACTGCCCTTAAACGCCACCGGAGAATTCACACTGGAGAGAAACCCTTTACATGTGATCAGTGTGGAAAAGCTTTTAGTCAATCAAATAATTTAGAAGTTCACAAGGTTGTACACACTGGATGTAAACTGTTCCCATGTGGTAAGTGTGGAAAGAGTTTTACTACTTCAAGACACAGAAAATGTCATGAGCGCACACATATGAAAGATACATCTGATTAGTGTCAACAGTAAGACAACAGCTTCATTATAGACGACGAGAAACATCATCACATCCACAATACCAAGTTTAACATGATGATCTTTTTTAAACAATTGTTTGATGGCTAAACTGTCATAAACACATTACATGTATATGAGCATGTTGATTCTAGATGTTTGAATATATGTGTTGATTAATTCCTAGTTAACATACTGTTTAAATGAACTTCTTTGTGTCAAGAGTTTTCAGACACATTATTAGAATATAGATGTACAGCACAGCCACCAAGGTATGGAATAGTCTAACCCCATCCCTCAAAAAATGCAGTTCACTGGGCCCATTCAAAACCCATTTCGGGAGGCCAAAAGAGGAGCTACTAACAGTTTCCCTGTAGACAGACCTTTTTTGTATATATATATATTTTTTGTACATAGTGGTATTTTTTTCTCTGTATTTTTTATTTTGATTTTTGAACTGTTTGGTTGCTACTATATATGTCTATGAAATTAATTCAAGGACCCCAACGGAAACAAGTCCACAAGGTCGGACCTTTTAGACAAAAGTATTATAAATGTAACTGTGTTGTTTTACATTATTTTACCTAATACAAATTTCAATCAATTTCAATGTAGTATCTATCTATATTATTTTGTGCATGTTTCATTACTTAGAGCTTACTATGGTGTATTATTATTGTCCTTTTATGCTGTATTGTCTTCATGGAACATGTCCTACCAACATGTTGCTGCAGATAGAAATAAACAAATCTCAAAATACGTTTTGAATCAATCATATTCTTTGTTTCACAGTCATTTGACCTGTAGATGTTTGTGTAGATTATTTCTGTTTTGTCTCAGAGGTTGTTCATGCTTTGTGCAGTTTACTGTTATTTAAGTATGGCTATAGATTTTGATTAGTTTTGTCTCAAATTTAATATCATTATATCATTTTAGCCAACAACATAATAATAAGGGATGCTGTCCTGCTGTCTCTGTCTCTGTCTCTCTCTGTCTCTCTGTCTCTCTGTCTCTCTCTCTCTCTCTCTCTCTCTCTCTCTCTCTCTCTCTCTCTCTCTCTCTCTCTCTCTCTCTCTCTCTCTCTCTCTCTAAAACTAAATAAGGTGACCTCAGTAATAAAACTGATTCATTTCTAAGGATTGATTGCTCCTCAGTCAAATGTTTTTTTTTCATCTTACATTTAAATGACGGCAGGACATGCAGAATGGTTAGTGACCTTTACAGAAAGAAATTACAATTTATATTTTACTTTTCAAAGTCAGAGATAGGTTGTGCAGTGGTCTCCCATTACTTGTTGAGACTTCAAAGTGCCAAATGCATTGTACATCTTCACTTGTGCTATTGAGTCCACACGTTTCAGAAGTTAGTCAATTTATTTACCGTTGAGTAATATCATAGTTACAAAACAAGGATTAAGGATGAGATATTGAGATGAGCTATTGTCCCTTTTCTGTCCAATTTCTGTACACTTTTTAGAAAAAATCTTCCTCCTAGTATAACCATAATACCTGATGATAATGTTTTAGGGGGGGGTGGGGATCACTGAAAATCACGGCACCCCGTCTTTAAGTAAAATATTTGAGTAGTTTTTCCACCACTGGGCCTAGCCTACATCTAGATAAGCGAAATACCACTGAATGAAACATTGACCCAAGATGGACATCAGATCTCCTTGCTAAAAATCTATCAGTGGAAGCCAAATAGGAAATCAAAATACAGTACCAGGTCATGGAGATCACAGTAAGCAACCCAGTCTCCATGCTTAAACGTTCGTATTGTACGATTTCGCAATGTTCGAAAACGTCAGTATTGAACAGTAACACACACCTATATCCAAACCTGCATTCATTGGGTTTATCAGATGCGCTCAGTGTTTTTGCTTGGTTTGGTTTCTCACTTATAAAGTAAGACGATACAATAAGAACAGAAACGAGGGAGCGGGGAGGAAGGCTAGATGTTATTTTTTTAAACCCATTAAGGCCGGGAACGCATCTGTTTCAATTATAGATTTCTTTGGCTATTCAAAAATAGCAGATCTGCAAGCTCGCAGAGCGGCACCGAGTGCTGCGCAACAAGCTTTCAGATCTGCTATTTTTTTTTTTATCGTGAACATTTTTGCAATTCTTTGAATATATGTATATATAGCTAACATTTTAAAGCTAGCATTTGTAACTTAAATCCTTGCTTCTGGGGGGTCCCTGGAACAACATATTTTGAGATGGGGGTCCGCGGCTAAATACATCATTTTGGGGATCCTTGACACAAAAAAGTTTGAGAACCACTGATGTAGCAAGTAAAAAAAAAATCACACCCTGTGTGAAGGAAGCGGTGCCTTTGGGGCAGGGCTTAACTCATTTCAGTTCGTCCCTATTGGTGGTCTGAGTCCACTTACCAAATGTGTACTTGGTAGCATGCTGCAAACTGGAATAATGGCTGTTTAAAGCCCAGCCAATTGGCAGACAGAGGGGGCGGGGCTTAAGTAATTACAGTTTGTCCCTATTGGTGGTTTTAGTCCATGTACAAAATTTGTACTCCATAGCATGCTGCAAACTTGAGTTATGGCTGTTTAAAGGCCAGCCAATGGGAAGACAGAGGGGGCGGGGCTTCTGCAATTCATGCTCGTCCCTATTGGTGGTCTAAGTCCACATACCAAATTTGGACTTGGTGGCATGCTGCAAACTGGAGTTATAGCTGTTTTAAATCCCGTGCTCATCCCGTGCTCATACGGGCAGACGGACATAACATACGCTGGGGGTCCCTGGAACCCTGGGGCGGGGCTTCAGCAAATCATGCTCGTCCCTATTGGTTGTCTAAGTCCACATACCAAATAATGCCAATAATATTTTGTACTTGTAAAAATAATTTGTATTTGTAAACACATTTTGCATTTGTAAAACAAATATTTGTACTCGTAAAAATAATATGTACTCGTAAAAATATTTTTTGCATTTACCCAGGGGGCAAAGGGGGGTATGCTGCATTTGCTCTGCTATAAAAGGTTGGCCACCAGAAATAATATCTATGACCCCGTAGGATCACAACCTATATGGACAACCCTGTCAATTTTTTGCTGGAAATCCAATATGGCCGCCTCAATATTGGCCCCTATCAGTACCCAGGGGCAAAGGGGGGTATGCTGCATTTGCCCTGCCATAAAAGGTTGGCCACCAGAAATAATATCTATGACCCAGTAGGATCACTACCTATATGGACAACCCGGTCAACTTGCTGCTGGAAATCCAATATGGCCGCCTCAATATTGGCCCCTATCAGAAAATAGCTTTGGCAATAACTTTTGAACCAGATGGGCTAGAAATAAAAACTTGGTGTCTATTTCATGGTTTCAGAGCATGAGAAACTCAATGGAATACTTATCTTTATGATTGGGTGTGTCTGGACCTTTAATTTGCATATTTCCAAGATGGACGCCACGCAAAAATGAGTTTTACTATGACTTTTACAGTGACAGCTTACTGTTATGGCAAAAAGTCTGCTTTTTAAGCAATATGAATACATTTGGTCAGTTTGAGCTTTCATTTCTATTTTGTCAATATGGCTGCAGTCATAAATAATGTATGGTATTACATTTTCCCCCAGATTTATTGATTTATAGATCTATAGTTGTGGGGATGATTGCAGAGAAAAATCGGAGAAAAACCCCACAATGTATCTTTTTGTGTATCATTTTAATAAACTAAATACAATATAAACATACACATGCACACTCCAAGACTTGCCAAAAACTTCAACTTTAGGGCTATACAAATTAACATAGTGGTATGCATTCAAGTAACATAACAGAATATAGACTACTTAGTGACAAATAGAGTAAAGGCGGAGTTGAGGTTGCCTACAAAATGTTCATTTTGACCTCTATGGTGCTGTCTTGCCTGCTTCTAGCCAATGATACTATGGTACAATGCTATTCACTGTCACTGTTGTCATGTGTTGCACTGATCCTGCTGCATCGTGTCTCCAGTACCTGGCAACGGCATCCTAAGTAGCATGGAATTGCCTTCTTTGCACAGGAACAGAGGCATGATATTGCCTTGTTCATTGACAAAGGCAAGGCTGGCTCGGTAGATGCAAGGGGGACTGCATTGCTAGCACTGAGAGACCATCCATACTCTGTGAAAGAAGGAATATCCGGCTTGGCGATATGTGCACATTTATCTATTATGGTTGCTAGAGCAGCTCTTCTCAGGTGCAGGTCAAATGCATTCTCTGTCGGGGGCAGCAGCTTTAAGAGGGTTGATCTATTATTGAGGAACTTGTACACTCTAAGCTTACTCAGGTCAAAATCCTCCGGGTGGTCCGCTTTGGATGTATATACAGCAATTGTGAGGTCTCGTGCCTGATTGATGACGTCATATGAGAGGGAATCAGAAGAGTTTTCACCAAACTCCTCAAGTGCAGGGAGATCCAGACGCATGCTGGCCTTGAACCATGCCTTCTTCCCAGTGTAGAAGGGATAGCTGGTGGTATCTCTGCCACTTAAACTATGGATAAAGGGCAGGGCACGACACTGTGCAAGCCCCAGCGCTGATACCATTTGAGGGATAGGAAGGTATGCATTTTGCTCTGTTCTCACCCACAGCTCTGGAAGGCATCTGAGATGGGTTGCTGCATAGTAAAGGCACATGATGATGATGTCTGTGTCATTGGCATGGATGACAACTCTGTCAACTTTGTCATTCTGGACACTATACAGGGTGTGGAGTATTATTCTTGTATCAGCTTCCTGTTGTGTGGATTCTAGTGCAGGGACATCTTCAATAGACCCCTCCTTGATCACCACACTCCTTGTCTCTTCTTTAAACCACCCACCCAGGTAAAGATGTGCTGGACCAAGGGCCGACTTAAGTTTCTCATTTTCACACCATTCGTCACAGAGGAAACTCAATAGGTTTACCTTGTTAGCTGACACAGCAAAAAACTCCTGAGGATCTGGAGCTGTGTAACGCATACTGACTTCATATTCTTTGGTAGGTTTTGGTCGAGCATATCTGTGTTCTTGCTCAGCTGTCTTAAGACTAGGTCCACTGTACCGGTCACAACAGAAGTGAATGATCTCTGTGCCAGCAGGCACATCATTCAACAGCAGACGTTGGTATCGTTCAGCGATTGTTCCTAATGCTTCACCTTTCAGGAACGACCAATGGCGTATGGCATACATGGCATCAATAACTACTGCTGTCTTCTGTAGGCAGGTCAGGGATGCATGCAACTTTGGTCTCCTCTTTCAGAACCTTCACAAGGCTTGCCTTGGTACCTGTTCTCATCCTGCCATCTTCCTGGAAGAGGGAAGGGGGGAAGCCACTGCACTCGTGGTTGCCTATAAAGTCAACAAGGTTGAGTTCTCCACCACTGGCTATGATTTGGGTCATGCGCAGGAGGGCAGTAATTTCATTGCTCTTGCCAGGTGCTGAGGTTTTCCCCTTAGATTTTTTAGATTTTGTGTTTTGAGTGTGGGAAGTGTTAAGCTTCATTATACTTGTCTTCTTCTGTTCACTGGACAGTGACTCACACAGTGCCTTCAGACCCAGTTCTTTCACACTCATCAAGTGGTCCTTGACTGTGGAATCAGCACACTGTCCTGTAGATATGTTGATCGTGGATGATGTGCTCACTGTAAATGGGTTAGTCTCCACTGCTGCCATGACCTTGACTACCATTTCTGCATCCCGGATTACACGACTCTGACCAGACTCATGGTGTGGGTTGGAGGAGTGAAGGTGGAGCATAGACTTGAGCTCTGCAGAGACAGCTGCAGTGAGTGGTTTTGTGTAGACCCATTTTGTCCTGGCAGCAGGGCTGAGTGTAATGCCATCCAGACTGCTTGCTTCCTTGGCATCGGCATTATAGGTCTGCTCCAGTAGCATGTCAAGAGAAACACTGTTGTGGCTGCCATCTGCTCGTCTGCCAACAAATACACCTGCCATCAGTGCTTCATGTACCTCTGAAGCTGTTTCTGGTAGTTTCTTCATCTCAGCCAAATACAGAGGTAAAGATTGCTGCCCGTACTTGTAGTGGCCTGCTGCAGTGAGGTAGGGTAGCATTCTTGCTGATTCACAGAGATGTCCTGTCCAGTCACCTTCCCGATCGTAGTAGATAAACCTTTGGAGAATATCTGACATCTCCAGGAAGGTTGCCCAGAGGACTGCAGTTGGTTGCTCAATGATTCCTGAAAAAGCAGCAGCTGCTCTCTTAGGACTGCCATCTCTGGACTGCCATCTCTGTTGCCATAACAGTCAGCTGTCACTGTAAAAGTCATAGTAAAACTCAGTTTCGCGTGGCGTCCATCTTGGAAATATGCAAATTAAAGGTCCAGACACACCCAATCATAAAGATAAGTATTCCATTGAGTTTCTCATGCTCTGAAACCATGAAATAGACACCAAGTTTTTATTTCTAGCCCATCTGGTTCAAAAGTTATTGCCAAAGCTATTTTCTGATAGGGGCCAATATTGAGGCGGCCATATTGGATTTCCAGCAGCAAGTTGACCGGGTTGTCCATATAGGTAGTGATCCTACTGGGTCATAGATATTATTTCTGTTGGCCAACCTTTTATGGCAGGGCAAATGCAGCATACCCCCCTTTGCCCCTGGGTACTGATAGGGGCCAATATTGAGGCGGCCATATTGGATTTCCAGCAAAAAATTGACCGGGTTGTCCATATAGGTTGTGATCCTACGGGGTCATAGATATTATTTCTGGTGGCCAACCTTTTATAGCAGGGCAAATGCAGCATTCCAAAAAAAAGGGGGTTTTGCCCCCTGGGTAATTCGTAAAAATAATATTTGTACTCGTAAAAATAATATGTACTCGTAAATAAAATATTTGTCTTCGTAAATAAAATATTTGTATTCGTAAATAAAATATTTGTCTTCGTAAAACAAAGTTTTGTATTCGTAAGATAAAAATGAATGAACATTGTGACCAGAAAAAAACAACAGCTTGCTCGCTCGAAGATCTGTTCTACGGATTGCAAAACTTTATTTTTGGCACTCTGCACTTCCGGGTCTGAGCCAATCACGTGAGGCCTTTTCCACTACCCAATCATAAAGCTCCATAGGTCTCCATGGCAACATGGCAAACGGGGTTGCCATGTTGCAACAGAGTTTTAACTGCATACATAATTCCATTGCTCAGGAAATAAACAACGGAATACAATAATATAACATTCCCTTTAATCAGTAACATGTAGATGATACCTATGTCTATCAAATATGTTTTTTATTGAAAAGCAATCAAAGGCTAGATCGAGTTTAGAAAGCAAACAGGTCATGTCTGGGGGCTTCAGTGCGGCTGCAGAGTTTGATTGAGTGTGAGACTAGGACCAAGGGGCAAGTCTGAGATATTTACGATGAGGCCGAAAAAATTGCCAGAGTGGCGCTGTTTTACCCTGCGCCGACCTGCGGAGTCAGAAAGAATTTATTTTAGCGCAAGTGAATGGGTTTTTTGACAAACTTTAGACTAGATTTTCTTACTGTAATAAAAATTGTCATAAATTCTATATGCTTCCAGTCGCTAGTTTCAAGTCTCCTTTCAATCATCAGGATATGCGTTTTGCTAAATTATGGTCCTATTTATTATAAAATTGACGATAAAGTAGGCTATTCTCTAGGAGGGGCGGATGATTTGATTGACAAGCTACACAACCAATAGCATTCATTCCCCGCCCCCCCGCTCTTGATTGACAAGCTCCCCAACCAATAATGGTCTGGACTCATTCTGACGCGTATTGAAAGATGGCGGACCTACAGTCTTAGTACAATCGGCTTCATTTTCGGTCTGTAGAAAGCTTGGTTTGGTTTCTCACTTATAAAGTAAGACGATACAATAAGAACAGAAACGAGGGAGCGGGGAGGAAGGCTAGATGTTATTTTTTTTAAACCCATTAAGACCAGGAACGCTTCTGTTTCATTTGTAGATTTCTTTGGCTATTCAAAAATAGCAGATCTGCAAGCTCGCAGAGCGGCACAGAGTGCCGTGCTACGAGCTTGCAGTTCTGCCATTCAAAAATGCAATGCTTTGAATATCTAACTATATAAATGGCGAGCAACTTCCGTGCCCTCGGTGGCGACACCCCACAGCTCTGTTATCGAGTCAACACAACACCGTCAGACCACATGTCGCCAACACTGTCGCCACGGCGGGCGGCCTGAATTTACGTTTCGCGTAGGGCACCTGGCATGCCTCACTACACCGTTCCCACCTCGCAACATAATTAATTCTACTCACCAAATGTCGGACACAACGGAAGTGGAAGCAGCTTCCTACCGCTTACCGTGCGTACCACCGAGGCCAACACAACACGACGGCCCGCCATTGAAAATCCCCAAAACAACAAGAGCACGTTGCTCTGCTCTGCTCCACACACCAGGCTAGGTTCATGACACCAAAGGATTAGCCAGTGATGTCATCATTACTGGTCAACACACCAGGCTAGGTTCATGACAGCAAAGGATTCGACAGTGATGTCATCATTATGCAACCCGGAAGTACACATCGCCGGCATTGGGATGCCAGGTTGGGATGCCACGCCAGAAACAAGCAAGAACCTGCATGATTTTTTTTTTTTTTTTTTTCTTTTTTTTTTTTTTTTTTACCGTTTGGAGATTTTCATCCGACGACTTTGGCGCGGACCACCAGGGGGTCCGCGGACCCCCTGAAACATAAAAAATATTTTTTCTTCCCAATTTTTTTCTCAATTTTTTTACTTTTACATTACAACTTTTTTTTTTTTTTTTTTTTTTTCCCAAATGTTCATCCCATACATACACGCGCCCACGCTGGGCCCCGTGCGCGGCTAGGGGTTTCGGGCGGCCGTAGGCCGCCCGGACCTCTAGTATGTATATATACAGCTAACATTTTAAAGCTAGCATTTGTAACTTAAATCCTTGCTTTTGGGGGGTCCCTGGAACAACATATTTTGAGATGGGGGTCCGCAGCTAAATACATCATTTTGGGGATCCTTGACACAAAAAAGTTTGAGAACCACTGATGTAGCAAGTCAAAAGACATTTTGTAGAATCGGATGTATTGAAATGCAAAGTCTGACCAGGTCTGTGAAGACTGATGACTGTTCTGTACAAAACAACAACAGTCATGTACAGAACCAGACCACTGTCTTCTAGGTACTAAAGTGAACAAAGCTGGTTCTACCTGGAGCATGGAGCAATCATCTTAATGGCTCTACTTGAATAACAATGAAGGAGACTCTCATGCACACTAAAGGGCGTGAATAGAGTTGTTTATTTTACATACAAATAACAGCAGGACCTTTACAAATAATATGTGTGGAATATAGTTACTTTTTCAAAAGCCGTGGCATTGTCCACAGCCCTCCTATGAGAGACAGACCACAATTTTACCATGAGCATTAGTGAGGACCAATTATATGAAGATGGGTGAAGTCGTCCTTTCTGATCTGTTGTTGTGATGGAATTTGGAGCAATCATGGAGCAATGGCTTTGCTTGAATAACAAGATGGAGTTGAGAGACTCTCTTTCACACATGAAGACATAGAGTTGTTTAACATGTAAATGACAGCAGGGCATGCATTATGAATAGCAGTGACCTTTACAAAATCAAAGATAGTTTGTGAAGGGGTCCCTCAATACTTTTTAAGGTTTCCAAGTCCATACAGTATTTTACATCTTCACTTGGAGTTAAGTTAGTCTAGTTATTTCACTTTTCAGTAATAAAATGGGTACAAAAACAAAGGCTTCAGTAGAAAACATTTCCACACATATTACGTACTATTTCGAAGTAACTGTCTGTGTCTTAATTCAAAAAGTACGCCTAAAGAACTAAATACAAACAACCATACGTGAGGTGAGCTATCCATGTACTGTGTTTATGGTAACTTCAGTAAGCAGATTACAAAGACAAACGAAGACAACATCTCAGTTGGTTTAAAGATTGAACTTATATTGCAATTTAACACAAACAAAGGGTATTTGCATATTATACACGTACAAAGTCAGTATAGTGAGCAGTTGTTTCTTCAACAAAGCTGGTTCTACCTGGCTCTGGTGGAATTTGGAGCAATCATCTCTACTTGAATAACAAGATGAAGGAGAGTCTGTCTCCTTCTGTCTGGATTCATTGGATAGAGATAGGTTCATATATTGAAACTAAGAAAGCAATGTATGTCATAGATGGATGCTTTTGTTACCACTCTCTTTGTAAAAGGTTGTATGGAGCATGTATGGGGGGGGGCACAGTATGTTAGGTTGTGATTGTGATTAGATTTAGATTTGCTCTGTCTCAGATGTTATTCATGCTTTGTACATCTATTGCAATTAAATGTACTAAAATATAAATTAAACACACAGAAGACCACTTGGAAGACAATGACAAACCTTGTACCACTAGATAACTTAACAAATCTGGATGGATGCCTTTGTTACCACTCTCTTTGTAAAAGGTTGTATGGAGCATGTATGGGGGGGGGGGGGTATGTTAGATTATGATTGGTGGAGAGATTCTATAAGTTCTATTGTTGTCTTTGGCCAATCATTCAAAGCGGTTAATGGCTCCACCCCAGACTCTCTAGTATAAGAAGAGTTGGTACTGGTCCTTTATTTCCACAGCTCCTCCAGGATATCAATCATTTCTGACCAGATCTGACTGTGGACTCCAGACTTCAGGTGAAGATGAACTCTCTCAACCTCAACTCTGCTGAACAGGAGGGAAACAAAGACCTTGGTATGTTACTTACTCTCCCTCCTTTTTAATTTCCTCCTGTTCTGACATATTGTTCTGAATTCGGACATACGGGTCATGTTTGTGTTGCTTTTTCTTTCAAGTAAAACAAGTCTCACTATTTATTGTATTCTCAAACGTAATGTTGACCTGTAGCTTTGATGTGAGTTAGATTTAGATCATGTATTATTTGTCAGTTCCTTCAACCACATATTCACTATATATGATGCTAAGACTTTAGTGTATTACATACGTTTTAAGTGACAGCTATATTACCTTTATATATTTAGTCATGCAATGAACATTGAAAATAGCATTACCTAAAAGCTTGCAATGTGTTGTTGATAAGTTGTTGTGAGCTTGTAGAGCGGTTATTTTAGCCACATTTGGAAATATGATTATTATTTGTAATAAGGTTTTAAGGTAATTGTTAGTTGGCTATTTCCTCAACACAATGTGGGGGATTTTATATATTTGATTTTATCTATAAAATACACAACACATGTGTAAGTTGTTTCTTGTGGACATTAACTACTTAACATGCAATTTTGTCTATGGGAAGTACCTCTCAACAATACTTACTTTGTCTTTGTTTCCAATCCAGTGTTGCATCATCAGTCTGGCTTCCCTGTCCTACCAGAGGTGAATGGACAAAGAAGATTGGCTAAGCAGAAACTACACTTTTGTGATCAGTGTGGAAAACACTTCCCTAACATCTCCAGACTTAAAATACACCAGAGAATTCATACAGGAGAGAAACCTTATGGCTGTAATCAGTGTGGACAACACTTCTATCAAATGGGCCACCTTAAAAGCCACACGAGAATTCACACTGGAGAGAAACCCTATGGTTGTGATCAGTGTGGACAGCACTTCTCTCAAATGTCCAGCCTTCAAGGCCACAAGAGAATTCACATTGGAGAGAAACCATATGGATGTGATCAGTGTGGACAGCACTTCTCTCAAATGTCCAGCCTTAAAGTCCACAAGAGAATTCACACTGGAGAGAAACCCTATGGATGTGACCAGTGTGGACAACACTTCTCTGAAATGAAGAGCCTTAAAAACCACAAGAGAATTCACACTGGAGAGAAACCATATGGATGTGATCAGTGTGGACAGCACTTCTCTCAAATGTCCAGTCTTAATGGCCACAAGAGAATTCACACTGGAGAGAAACCCTATGGATGTGACCAGTGTGGACAACACTTCTCTGAAATGAAGAGCCTTAAAAGCCACAAGAGAATTCACACTGGAGAGAAACCTTATGGGTGTGATCATTGTGGACAACACTTCTCTCAAATGCCTGCCCTTAAAAGACACCAGAGAACCCACACTGGGGAGAAACCCTATGGAAGCGATCAATGTGGAAAACACTTCTCTGACATGGCCAACTTTAAAAAACACCAGAGAATTCACACAGGAGAGAAACCCTTTATATTTGATCAGTGTGGGAAAGCTTTTAGTCAATCAAATGCTTTAGAAGTTCACATGGTTGTACACACCTGATTTAAACTCTTCCCATGTGGTATATGTGGAAAGAGTTTTACTACTTCAAGACACAAAAAATGTCATGAGCGCACACATATGAAAGATAAATCTGATTAGTGTCAACAGTAAGACAACATGCTTCATTATAGACGACGAGAAACATCAGCACATCGACATTACCAAGTGTAACATGATGATCAATTATAGTCTTTTAGTGGTTGAAGTGGTTAGTGGTTGATGGCTAAACTGTCATAAACACATTACATGTATATGAGCATGTTGATTCTAGATGTTTGAATATATGTGTTGATTAAATCCTAGTTAACTTAACATATTGTTTACATGAACTGCTTTGTGTCAAAAGTTTTCAGACACGTTAGTAGAATATAGATGTAGTATCTATCTATATTTTTGTGTATGGTTCATTACTTAGAGCTTACTATGATGTATTATTATTGTCCTTTTGTTATGCAGCATTGTCCTACCAACATGTTGCTGCAGATAGAAATAAACAAATCTCAAAATACGTTTTGAATCAATGTTATTCTTTGTTTCACACTCATTTGACCTGTAGATGTTTGTGTAGATTAGACTATTTCTGTTTTGTCTCAGAGGTTGTTTGTGCTTTGTGCATTTTACTGTTATTTACATATGGCTATAGATTTTGATTAGTTTTGTCTCAAACTTAAGTTACACACATAGAAGACCACCTGGAAGACAACCTTGTACCACTAGAGAACATAACAAAACTAATCAAAATCTATAGCCATATGTATTTTAGCCAACATAATAATAATAATAATAAGGGATGCTGTCCCTTCACTACACCAGGTGCCCGACAACATTTATATAGCAACTGCTAATATGACACAGAGGCGGTTCCAGCTTGAAACGTATACCAACAAATATGTGTAACAGTTCTAAATGGGTTAAAGCAAAAGGTTTACGCTCTATATTATGATAGCAACCATCGCTTTAGAGTGGTGCTTCCCAAAGTGATTAGGGGATTAGGTCCATGACTAGAACAGGATTACACACAACCTTGGGCTTTTCTTTCAGCTTTATTCTACATTTTAACGACAGCAGGACAAGAAATATGACAATTTTACTTTTCAAAGTCAGAGATGGTGTCAGAGATGGTGTGACATGACAATCATTGTTTATAAAATGAAAATGGAGTACACCTTTCTTAAGTTACTCCCTTTATCAAAGTCCTTTATCATAACGTACCTGTAATCCACTATAGTTTTGTGAAAATGTATTAAATCTGTATATTATTTTCGAAATCAACACTCAATCAACACTCAATGTTGTTGGCCTTTCAACATATTTTGTATTTATTGTGACAACATTTTCTCTAAAATTACACAAATATTTGTGACTCTTCGCGATACTATTTTCTATGTAATCCATGAACATTTTTTGGTTTCATCATTAATAAAGGTATTAGAAAAGTTCATGGCAGTAATCCGGCCAAGAATATACATTTCATTCTCAATCTTACATTTTATTTCATTGTAATTTGACCTGTAGTTTATGTGTTGTATATTAGATTGAGATAATTTAAGTTTTGCCTCACAATTTATTCAACCATGCATTATAGAATGCAAGTGGCTTTAGTATTACTTAAGTCTTAAGCAACCACTTAATAACTATTTAAACGTGTTTAAGGTCATTGTTACTTAGATACTTGACAACATGTTTGGGGATTCTATTTCTTTATAAATATAGTTTATAGTCTCAGTGGGGTGTTCTTCTCACACCATCAGTGTACTGTACCTGAACTCTTGTATGTCCAAAACTATTACCTTTCAGGGAATGGAAAAAAAAGGAACCTCTGTTCCTCCTCTGTACCTCTGTAGTTCAAATGTAGTCCAAAGCTCTTTTTAAAATGACCCTTATATGCCTTAATACATTATAATTGCCACCTCTAACTAAAATTAAAAGTTAAAAACACCTTAAATATTGTATTTATTTTACTCAATAGGGACAACTCCCGGTGCAAGTTGATGATGTCATACTGTCCATGTGTGGTCCAGCCCTATGGAATGTATGAAATACACTATACCACTTTTGATCACCCAGGATGCAAATGGTGAACCGGCCCATATACCATTTATTTGTTTACCAACATTGAGACTGGACCCACAGGTGATTGTTTCATGCAATCAATTCCCAACATATTGTTTCGGGGTGTGCTGGTTTTAGTTCATTCAACCTCCTCTTGTGTGTTGGCTAGTGAGGCGCGTCCTAGCGACACCTGACAGAATGGGTTTCATGTGGTGGCGGCCTGCGCGCATACTGGTTCTTATCAGTGTGACGTTGTCTGTTAAGGGGTCTATTGACACCTAGGATGTATTGAAATGCAAAGTCTGACTGATATGTCAGATGATGACTGTTCTGTGGCTACAAAACAACAACAGTCATGTACAGAACCAGACTGTCTTCTATGTACTAAAGTGAACAGAGCTGGTTCTACCTGGTTCTGTTGTTCTGGTGGAATTTGGAGAAATCATGGAGCAATCATCTTAATGGCTCTACTTGAATAACAATAAAGGAGACTCTCATTTACACTAACGGACATGAATAGAGTTGTTTATTTTACATACAAATAACAGCAGGACCTTTACAAATAATAGGCCTATGTGAGGAATAGGCTACAGTTACTTTTTTCAAAAGCAGCGGTATTGTCCACAGCCCTCCTATGAGAGACAGACCATCATTTTATCATGAGCATTAGTGAGGACCAATTATATGAAGATGGTTGAAGTCGTCCTTTCTGACTGGATCTGTTGCTGTGATGGAATTTGGAGCAACCATGGAGCAATCCTCTTTAATGGCTCTACTTGAATTACAAGATGAAGGAGACAGACTCTCATTACAGATGAGGACATTAAGTAATACATTCTAATATATTGGACCATTTGTCCAATACAGTGTGTGTCTTTTGTTTTTTCTGTGGCCAAGAGCCTGGTCATTACAAACATCTTAATGAACAGTTTAGTTAACAGCTGTGATGTACAATGAACACTATAAGCCCAATATAGCAAGCAGTTGCCCTTCACCACAATATGTTGTATTGCTCTGAAGGAAATTAGAGCAACCATGTACAAAGGAGGTTTCTATAGGAATTTGAATGGCCTTGAAAGTGTCTTAATGGCTCTGCTTGAATAACAAGATGGAGTTGAGAGACTCTCTTTCAGACATGAAGACATAGAGTTGTTTAACATGTAAATGACAGCAGGGCATGCATAATGAATAGCAGTGACCTTTACAAAATCAAAGATAGATTGTGAATTGGTCCCTCAATACTTTTCAAGGATTCCAAGGCCATAAAGTATTTTACATCTTCACTTGGAGTTAAGTTAGTCTAGTTATTTCACTTTTCAGTAATAAAATGGGTACAAAACAAAGGCTTCAGTAGAAAACATTTCCACACATATCACGTACTATTTCGAAGTAACTGTCCATGTCTTAATTCAAAAAGTTTGCCTAAAGAACTAAATGCAAACAAACATATGTGAGGTGAACTATCCATGTACTGTGTTTATGGTAACTTCAGTAATCAGATTCTCAATTAGCTCACCACCACCAGGGACTAAAACAAAGACAACATCTCAAAGTTGGTTTAAAGATTGAACTTATATTGCAATTTAACACAAATAACAGGTATTTGCATATTATACACGTACAACGTCAGTATAGTGAATAGTTGTTTCTTCAGGAAAGCTGGTTCTATCTGGAGCAATCATCTCTACTTGAATAACAAGATGAAGGAGAGTCTGTCTCCTTCTGTCTGGATTCATTGGATAGAGATAGGTTCATATATTGAAACTAACAAAGCAATGTATGTCATATATGGATGCTTTTGTTACCACTCTCTTTGTAAAAGGTTGTATGGAGCATGTATGGGGGGGGCAGTATGTTAGGTTGTGATTGTGATTAGATTTAGATTTGCTTTGTCTCAGATGTTATTCATGCTTTGTACATCTTTTTCAATTCAATGTACTAAAATATAAATTAAACACATGACCACTTGGAAGACAATAACAAACCTTGTACCACTAGATAACTTAAAAGGTAGGGTAAGTGATTTGCATTGGTTAAAATAAGTGTTAAATAGCTCTATATTCTGATAGTACTCATTGCTATAGAGTGTTTGTTCAGTATTAGGAGTCTCCTTGTCTCTCCAGCTCTTTATTAAACAGAAAATGCATTTTTGTTTCAGTTTCATTTCCAGTTTTATCCAACCATGACAGAGAACTCAATCAGGATACAGATTAAACAAGTGAAATTGGAAGTGATGACACTAAGAAATGAGCAGGCAAAATTGGAACTGGAACAGTTAAGCTTAAAAATTGGTACTTTCTCCTGATTGGCTGAGATTTTGACACCTACCGAAAAATGTATTTTCTGTTTATTAAAGAGCTGGAGAGACGGGAGACTCCTGTTACTGAACAAACACTCTATAGCAATGATTACTATCAGAATATAGTATTTTAACCTTTTAACAAAATACTTTTTGTTTTAACCCAAAAATATCACTTACCCTACCTCTAACAAACCTGGATGGATGCTTTTGTTACCACTCTCTTTGTAAAAGGTTGTATGGAGCATGTAGGGGGGGGGGGGCAAAGTATGTTAGTCTGTGATTGGTGGAGAGATGGTTCTATTGTTTTCTTTGGCCAATCATTCAAAGCAGTTAATGGTTCCACCCCTGCACCCCAAATTCTCTAGTATAAGAAGAGTTGGTACTGGTCATTTTTTCCACAGCTCCTCCAGGATATCAATCATTTCTGACCATATCTGACTGTGGACTCCAGACTTCAGGTGAAGATGAACTCTCTCAACCTCAACTCTGCTGAACAGGAGGGAAACAAACACCTTGGTATGTTACTTACTCTCCCTCATTTTTTCATTTCCTCCTGTTCTGACATGTCATGTTTGTGTTGCTTTTCCTTTCAAGTAAAACAAGTCTCAATATTTATTTCATTCCCAAACTTAATGTTGACCTGTAGCTTTGATGTGAGTTAGATTGAGATCATTTGTTTGTCTCACAGTTCCTTCAACCACATATTCACTATATGATGCTAAGACTTTAGTGTATTACATACGTTTTAAGTAACATCTTAATACCTTTATATATTTAGTCATGCAATGAACATTGAAAATAGCATTACCTATAGCTTGCAATGTGTTGTTGATAAGTTGTTGTGAGCTTGTAGAGCGGTTATTTTAGCCACATTTGGAAATATGATTATTATTTGAAACACTGTTTTAAGGTAATTGTTAGTTGGCTACCTCAACACAATGTGTGGATTTTATTTATAAAATGCACAACACATTTGTAAGTTGTTAATTGTGGACATTAACTACTTGCCATGTAGTTTTGTGTACGTGAAGTACCTCTCAACAATACTCATTTTCTCTTTATTGTTTCCAATCCAGTGTTGCATCCTCAGTCTGACTTCCCTGTCCTACCAGAAGTGAATGAACAAAGAAGATTGGTTAAGCAGAAACTACACTTTTGTGATCAGTGTGGAAAACACTTCCCTCACATCTACAGACTTAAAATACACCAGAGAATTCACACAGGAGAGAAACCTTATGGCTGTGATCAGTGTGGACAACACTTCTCTCAAATGGGCCACCTTAAAAGCCACCAGAGTATTCACACTGGTGAGAAACCCTATGGGTGTGATCAATGTGGAAAACACTTCTCCAAAATGCAGCACCTTAAAAGCCACAAGAGAATTCACACTGGAGAGAAACCATATGGTTGTGATCAGTGTGGACAACACTTTTCAAAAATGGACCACCTTAAAATACACCAGAGAATTCACACAGGAGAGAAACCTTATGGCTGTGATCAGTGTGGACAACACTTCTCTCAAATGACCCACCTTAAAAGTCACCAGAGTATTCACACTGGTGAGAAACCCTATGGCTGTGATCAGTGTGGACACCACTTCTCCAAAATGCACCACCTTAAAAGACACCAGAGAATTCACACTGGAGATAAAGCCTATGGATGTGATCAGTGTGGAAAACACTTCTCTCATATGACTGCCCTTAAATGCCACCAGAGAATTCACACTGGAGAGAAACCCTATGGATGTGACCAGTGTGGACAACACTTCTCTGAAATGAAGAGCCTTAAAAGCCACAAGAGAATTCACACTGGAGAGAAACCATATGGATGTGATCAGTGTGGACAGCACTTCTCTCAAATGTCCAGCCTTCAAGGCCACAAGAGAATTCACACTGGAGAGAAACCATATGGATGTGATCAGTGTGGACAGCACTTCTCTCAAATATCCAGCCTTAAAGTCCACAAGAGAATTCACACTGGAGAGAAACCCTATGGATGTGACCAGTGTGGACAACACTTCTCTGAAATGAAGAGCCTTAAAAGCCACAAGAGAATTCACACTGGAGAGAAACCATATGGGTGTGATCAGTGTGGACAGCACTTCTCTCAAATGTCCAGTCTTAATGGCCACAAGAGAATTCACACTGGAGAGAAACCCTATGGATGTGACCAGTGTGGACAACACTTCTCTGAAATGCAGAGGCTTAAAAGCCACAAGAGAATTCACACTGGAGAGAAACCTTATGGGTGTGATCATTGTGGACAACACTTCTCTCAAATGCCTGCCCTTAAAAGACACCAGAGAACCCACACTGGGGAGAAACCCTATGGATGCGATCAATGTGGAAAACACTTCTCTGACATGGCCAACTTTAAAAAACACCAGAGAATTCACACAGGAGAGAAACCCTTTATATTTGATCAGTGTGGGAAAGCTTTTAGTCAATCAAATGCTTTAGAAGTTCACAAGGTTGTACACACCTGATTTAAACTCTTCCCATGTGGTATATGTGGAAAGAGTTTTACTACTTCAAGACACAGAAAATGTCATGAGCGCACACATATGAAAGATAAATCTGATTAGCGTCAACAGTAAGACAACATGCTTCATTATAGACGACGAGAAACATCAGCACATCGACATTACCAAGTGTAACATGATGATCAATTATAGTCTTTTAGTGGTTGAAGTGGTTAGTGGTTGATGGCTAAACTGTCATAAACACATTACATGTATATGAGCATGTTGATTCTAGATGTTTGAATATATGTGTTGATTAAATCCTAGTTAACTTAACATATTGTTTACATGAACTGCTTTGTGTCAAAAGTTTTCAGACACATTAGTAGAATATAGATGTAGTATCTATCTATATTTTTGTGTATGGTTCATTACTTAGAGCTTACTATGATGTATTATTATTGTCCTTTTGTTATGCAGCATTGTCCTACCAACATGTTGCTGCAGATAGAAATAAACAAATCTCAAAATACGTTTTGAATCAATGTTATTCTTTGTTTCACACTCATTTGACCTGTAGATGTTTGTGTAGATTAGACTATTTCTGTTTTGTCTCAGAGGTTGTTTGTGCTTTGTGCATTTTACTGTTATTTACATATGGCTATAGATTTTGATTAGTTTTGTCTCAAACTTAAGTTACACACATAGAAGACCACCTGGAAGACAACCTTGTACCACTAGAGAACATAACATTTTAGCCAACATAATAATAATAATAATAAGGGATGCTGTCCCTTCACTACACCAGGTGCCCGACAACATTTATATAGCAACTGATAATATGAGGCGGTTCCAGCTTGAAACGTATACCAACAAATATGTGTAACAGTTCTAAATGGGTTAAAGCAAAAGGTTTACGCTCTATATTATGATAGCAACCATCGCTTTAGAGTGGTGCTTCCCAAAGTGATTAGGGGATTACGTCCATGACTAGAACAGGATTACACACAACCTTGGGCTTTTCTTTCAGCTTTATTCTACATTTTAACGACAGCAGGACAAGAAATAAATGACAATTTTATTTTTCAAAGTCAGAGATGGTGTGACATGACAATCATTGTTTATAAAATGAAAATGGAGTACACCTTTCTTAAGTTACTCCCTTTATCAAAGTCCTTTATCATAATTTACCTGTAATCCACTATAGTTTTGTGAAAATGTATTAAATCTGTATATTATTTTCGAAATCAACACTCAATGTTGTCGGCCTTTCAACATATTTTGTATTTATTGTGACAACATTTTCTCTAAAATTACACAAATATTTGTGACTCTTCGCGATACTATTTTCTATGTAATCCATGAACATTTTTTGGTTTCATCATTAATAAAGGTATGAGAAAAGTTCATGGCAGTAATCCGGCCAAGAATATACATTTCATTCTCAATCTTACATTTTATTTCATTGTAATTTGACCTGTAGTTTATGTGTTGTATATTAGATTGAGATAATTTAAGTTTTGCCTCACAATTTATTCAACCATGCATTATAGAATGCAAGTGGCTTTAGTATTACTTAAGTCTTAAGCAACCACTTAATAACTATTTAAACGTGTTTAAGGTCATTGTTACTTAGATACTTGACAACATGTTTGGGGATTGTATTTCTTTATAAATATAGTTTATAGTCTCAGTGGGGTGTTCTTCTCACACCATCAGTGTACTGTACCTGAACTCTTGTATGTCCAAAACTATTACCATTCAGGGAATGGAAAAAAAAAGGAACCTCTGTTCCTCCTCTGTACCTCTGTAGTTCAAATGTAGTCCAAAGCTCTTTTTAAAATGACCCCTGGCTAATAAACCTTATATGCATTAATACATTATAATTGCCATCTACAACTAAAATTAAAAGTTAAAAACACTTTAAATATTGTATTTATTTTACTCAATAGGGACAACTCCCGTCGCAAGTTGATTATGTCATACGTCCATGTTTGGTCCAGCCCTATGGAATGTATGGAATGCACTATACCACTTTTGATCACCCAGGATGCAAATGGTGAACCGGCCCATATACCATCTATTTGTTTACCAACATTGAGACTGGACCCACAGGTGATTGTTTCATGCAATCAATTCCCAACATATTGTTTCGGGTGTGCTGGTTGTAGTTCATTCAACCTCCTCTTGTGTGTTGGCTAGTGAGGCGCGTCCTAGCGACACCTGACAGAATGGGTTTCATGTGGTGGCGGCCTGCGTGCGCATACTGGTTCTTATCAGTGTGACGTCGTCTGTTAAGGGGTCTAATAGGCGTCCCATGTGTTCATGATCATTTCAGTCAGTAATATGACAACCCTTGTAATGTTAGAGGTACAGTAGGCAATGTTAATATTGCCTCTTTACTGTAAGTGTTTTGGTGTGGACAGAGTTTTGCTACCTCAAGCAAAGATACATCTGATTTGTGTGAACAGTATGACAAGAGCTTAATTATAGAGCACTAGAAACATCAGCACATCCACACAACCAAGTGTAATGTTAGAGATTGTGAGTTGTGCAAGATACATTAAGTTGATGTGATGTACAATCACACAATACAGCATACAATTGGATAGAGATAGGTTCATATATTGAAACTAACAGAGCAATGTATGTCATAGATGGATGCTTTTGTTACCACTCTATTTGTAAAAGGTTGTATGGAGCATGTATGGGGGGGGGGGGGGTACAGTATGTTAGGTTGTGATTGTGATTAGATTTAGATTTGCTTTGTCTTGTGCATGGTATTCATGCTTTGTACATCTTTTTCAATAAAATGTACTAAAATATAAATTAAACACATAGAAGACCACTTGGAAGAAATAACAAACCTTGTACCACTAGAGAACTTAACAAACCTGGATGGATGCTTTTGTTACCACTCTCAATCAAATGCTTTATAAGTTCACAAGGTTGTACACACCTGATTTAAACTGTTCCCATATGGTATGTGTGGAAAGACTTTTACTATTTCAAGACACAGAAAATGTCATGAGCGCACACATATGAAAGATAAATCTGATTAGTGTCAACAGTAAGACAACATCAGCACATCCACATTACCAAGTGTAACATGATGATCAATGATAGTCTTTTTTAAACAATTGTTTGATGGCTAAACTGTCATAAACACATTACATGTATATGAGCATGTTGATTCTAGATGTTTGAATATGTGTGTTGATTAATTCCTAGTTAACTTAACATACTGTTTACATGATGAACTTCTTTGTGTCAAGAGTTTTCAGACACATTATTAGAATATAGATGTAGTATCTATCTATATTATTTTGTGTATAGGTTCATTACTTAGAGCTTGCTAATATGTATTATTATTGTCCTTTTGTTATGCTGTATTGTCTTTGTGGAACATGTCCTACCAACATGTTGCTGCAGATAGAAATAAACAAATCTCAAAATATGTTTTGAATCAATCTTATTCTTTGTTTCACAGTAATTTGACCTGTAGATGTTTGTGTAGATTAGATTATTTCTGTTTTGTCTCAGAGGTTGTTCATGCTTTGTGCATTTTACTGTTATTTAAATATGGCTATAGATTTCTATTAGCTTTGTCTCAAACTTAAGTTACACAAATAGAAGACCACTTGGAAGACAATAACAAACCTTGTACCACTAGAGAGCATAACATTTTAGCCAACATAATAATAATAGGGGATGCTGTCCCTTCACTCCACCAGGTGCCCGACAACATTTATATAGCAACTACATAAAATGGTAGTTTTCACACTAAATGCTGCTTATTATGTTTTGTTTGTTTGACAACTACTTTTAAAGGGCAATTGCACGGCTGTGATGACAGTGTGGTTTAATTGCATTATGGCGTCATTATGTAGAATAAGTAGTGAGTCTGGAATCCAGACTGATTGCCAGAGTTATGCTAGTTACTTAAAAAACAGTAACTACGTACCAATTACTAGTTACTTAATTTCAAAAGTAACTATTACTCTTTACTGATTACTTACACCAAAAAGTAAAGTGTTACTGTGAAAAGTTTGTACCACTAGAACCTTGTACACCTTCACTTTTGCTATTGATGGAGTCCAAATTTTCCGATGTGAGTCTATTTATTTACCGTTTAGTAATAACATGGTTACAAAACAAAAGGAATAGGTAGATCAGACCTCCTTTCTTAACCCCAGTGGATAGATGATTGCCCACTTTGAGGGCATTTACACCTGCAAATGGTGTAAATGCATTGAAATGCAAAGTAAAATATGACCAGGAATATGCAAACGGGTGGCTGTTGGCTGTACAAAACAACAACAGTCCTGTACAGAACCAGACCACTGATCTCTATGTTCTAAAAGTGCATGTACTGAAGTGAAATCTATTTAACGATTTTTTGTTTACGGGGCATAATATTGGTAGGCTATGTACAATGTCTAGATGTGAAGGCTGGTGTACTATTTATGAAAACTGTGCAGTAAGAGCGTGGGGGTGGCAATTTGTGACTTATGTTTTTTTCTCGTTTTTGAAAACAAATATTCAAAGGCAAGAGTTGTTGTTTTTTTTGCTTTGGTTTATAGGCGTCCCATGTGTTCATGATAATTTCAGTCAATAATATGACAACCCTTGTAATGTTAGAGGTACAGTAGGCAGTGTTAATATTGCTGCTTTACTGTAAGTGTTGGTGGTTAATATTGCTGCTTTACTGTAAGTGTTGGTGGTGTGTGGACAGTTTTGCTACCTCAAGCAAAGATACATCTGATTAGTGTGAACAGTATGACAAGAGCTTAATTATAGAGCACTAGAAACATCAGCACATCCACACAACCAAGTGTAATGTTAGAGATTGTGAGTTGTGCAAGATACATTAAGTTGTACAATCACACAATACAGCATACACTTGTTTCTTCACCAACACTGGTTCTACGGTTCTGTTCTTCTGAAGTAATTGGGAGTATTTGTGTGTTCATTGTATTTCTATAGAGACTTGATTGGCCTGATCTATGTTAACGGTGTTGCTTGAATTACAAGAGGGAGCAGAGAGACAGTCCCATTCACACTGAAGGATATGAATAGTTACATGGATGTAGCGGTCCCCTCGATCGTCATGTTAAAGAGGGGAGAGCTTTTGAGTTATTTTAAATAATTTTAACTTAACTCTGATTAACTCAGTATTAATTATCTTGAATCTCTTTTATAATAATAAAAGCAAAAGCAGTTTTAGAGTCACAATACCATGAATTTACCGTGTCATGCAGTTTTTAACCCAAAGTATATAAGTAAGCCTTTCTTAGCTTCAATTATAATTATTTAGGAATATAAACAAATGGACCATCTATCTAAAAGGTAACAATGAAATTAATTCACACCACAAAGTATTTAGAGAAATAGAATCTCAATGATTTAGTTATTTGTGCAATGATTGGTGCAAAATAGAATAAAATAGAAAATATGAAATGTAAACAACAAATTTCAATGTTCTTTCAACACTGTGCAGGTTCAAACCCTTAATGACAAATACCCCTCTTCTTTCAGGAATACACTGACCATATTAATGTTGGATGCAAAATACCTAAAATAATAAATACCTTCTCAAAGATATTATTAAAAAATGTACCACCTTTCTTTCAAACACTAAGTCACTTAAGGACACTATTATAATGTGTGTGCCCACACACTCACACACAACCTTAAAGCCGGCAAAACTATACTAAGTTAACCTAAAACCCTTAAGTTGTAGACCTGGTCGTTGCTTGCGTTCGTTGTGGCCTCAAATCACATTGGCCCCTTCACTCCTTGGTGAGCAAAAATAAAAGAGTGATACCTTAATGTTCCTTGTTACTCCAGCAGTCACTCACAGGTGCAGGATAGCAGCAGACTAGCATGCAGTGCAGTCCAGACACAATCTTCTCATCCCACGTTGCCAGATAACTATTTGTGAAGCCCTGGTTGCTGAAACTCTGGATTGTCCTCTTTGTGTCCTCCAGTAGAGAACAACAGACTCTCACATCAACAGCCCAACTGTGGAAGTTAAACTGGGCCTAGAAACGACTGTTCACGTGCTATGAACTGACTCTAGACTCACTCTGAGCGTGTTAGCATTTAGTACAACATAAAACAACAGTCTCTGAATTTCGTGTAGAAAGTCTTCTTGTTGTCCCAAACGTGCAGCTTGTCCTCTTATACTGACTGTTGTGCAAACACTCATGTAAGACACAAATTACATGCAGGTATGTGCACTGCAAACGTATAATATCATACAGAATGTCTCTGAATGAAACCACTCGGTTACGTTACGTTCCCTCTCTTTCTTCATGAGTCCCACTCTCTCTTGTCCGGGCAGCAACACACTCTCCTAGCTACGTTCCCCACAGGAATGTTAACCCCATAAGTGCTGGTCAGAATAAACAAGAAAACATTACTTTTACCATCCATTAAATGATTTAAATAACATAATTTATAGCTGGGTTACATGTAAATGACAGCAACAGCAGGACATGCTAAATGGATAGCTTGACCTTTACAGAAAACAAGGTGAAATGTTGATGTGTACTCAGAAACAGTTTGAGGTGAACTATCCATGTACTGTGTTTATGGTAACTTCAGTAATCTGATTACTCTCAATCAGCTCACCACCACCAGGGACTAAAACAAAGACAACATCTCAAAGTTGTGTAGTACCCTGCTGAATGTGTTTACATTTGTGTACACTGTATAATGTTGTTTACATTTTGAGAACCCTGCTACAGATGTGTTTGCATTTTATTTCTAATTATTTTCAGTCTATACTACTGTTTGTTCATGGAAGAAATGTTATTGGGGGATGGAGGTGTCAATCAACCTGAGCCAACCTACTGAGAGAGGGAGGAGGCGGCTGGCGGGACTAAAACAGAGAAAGCAGGAAGCCACTGTGGTGTTTTGAGTGGGAAAAAACGAGTGGACAAAAAGGGACATTAAGTGTTAAAATACATTCGGATTTTGGTCAAATCCAATTGCATTTCAGTTAAGAGCCACAGGGTTTGCATCAGTGTGGTTTTGTACCAGTTTAGCCTGTAAGGAAAAACGGGAGAGTGTGTGTTACAGTCAGATGTCTAGCACCACCAGTTGCTGACAGTGTAACCTAGCTAATGCTAAGCTAAAGCATAAACAAACACAAGTTGAGCTGTCCACTAACACTTGTGACTGCAGGAGGAGAAGAGAGTGTGTGGGTTTCTTTTTGCACCACGTTTTGAGTGAGTATGAATACTACAGTATGTGAGAATTGATAAACAAAAGACATTGTTGTAAAGGATAGAAAGTAATTAGTGTGTGGGTTTTCCTTTTGGATATAGTGTGCTTCAGGACATTGCTGCACCAGCTGTAGCAATAGAAGTGCTCAGAGCTTGCTGCATACTGAGGGTCCACGTGCACACAGAGTGGTGCACTTGGGTCTGCCTACAGCACAGCACTACTCACCTGGAACTAACAGTGTGGACACTGCAGCTCCTGTACAGGGGTTCTAAGGAACTGTGAGTACAGACCATAGTCTACCTAACTGTGAGGATTCTTCCAATGAGCTCCAACAGCGCGCCAACGATACTGGTACCATAAACTGAGTCAAACAAACCCCGGGGTATTTTCTTTATTTGGTTTGGGGAATTATTGTATTTTATTTTGTTTTATTCTATCAGGGTCAGAAGGATTTTGAGGCAGGGTCAGTTCACCTGTTGTGGAATAAATACCTTTTTCTTTTGTTATAAAATGCAATGCTTGTGTTGGGTGATTCATGAGTAATGTGAGTTTTCTGGTGAATGTATAAAATAATAGTATAGCTACAATAAGCTAACCGGGCCTTTTGCACGTGAACCCAGTATATGTAACATTAACTAGCCACAGTAGACACATCCTGATATTGTATTTTGTTGCCATTACCAATTGAGAATTGAGTGAGGGGGCTACAGTTGGTTTAAAGATTGCAATTTAACACAAACAAAGGGTATTTGCATATTATACACGTACAAAGACAGTATAGTGAGCAGTTGTTTCTTCAACAAAGCTGGTTCTACCTGGTTCTGTTGTTCTGGTGGAATTTGGAGATTTCATGGAGCAATCATCTCTACTTGAATAACAAGATGAAGGAGAGTCTGTCTCCTTCTGTCTGGATTCATTGGATAGAGATAGGTTCATATATTGAAACTAAAAAGCAATGTATGTCATAGATGAATGCTTTTGTTACCACTCTCTTTGTGAAAGGTTGTATGGGCGGGGCACAGTATGTTAGGTTGTGATTGTGATTAGATTTAGATGTGCTTTGTCTCAGATGTTATTCGAGTCATTCTACGAAACCGGTACGATTTGGACTTTTTTTTTTTTTTTTAATCGATGGAAACAAATTACTTTTTTGAATAGCCCTCACCATTAAGGACATATTTAACATGCAGAAAAACATATTTTCCCATCTCAGGCATTAAATTAATATTTGTATATGGAATAATATATGTAACAGGGTTTAAATTCATAACGGGGTTGAGATTTTTTACTCAAGATGGCCATAACTCTACCTGTGATGATTAAGAGGATGGCATGCATGACATTAGTCAATCAAATATATTGCTGAAATGACAAAGACAATTTAAAATAATAAGTTTTCTATATTTATTTCATGTAACGGGGTTGAGTTGTTATGCTTTACGACCACACTTTGAAAGTATAAATGACCCTAAATAGCTGTATAAGAAGTTCGAAATGTTCCTCTGTCTGCAGCATCTTGCTCAGAAGACTTTAGAATGCCATCACATGTTGTTGATGCCACTAAAGGGTCAGTTTATACTTTTTACAGAGAGGAGAATGACTTGTGGAACGGGGTTGAGTGTGACTGTGGGACAGAGCTATATAACGTGATTTTAATGATTAATCAACAACTGATAATATGAGGCGGTTCCAGCTTGAAACGTATACCAACAAATATGTGTAACAGTTCTAAATGGGTTAAAGCAAAAGGTTTACGCTCTATATTATGATAGCAACCATCGCTTTAGAGTGGTGCTTCCCAAAGTGATTAGGGGATTACGTCCATGACTAGAACAGGATTACACACAACCTTGGGCTTTTCTTTCAGCTTTATTCTACATTTTAACGACAGCAGGACAAGAAATAAATGACAATTTTATTTTTCAAAGTCAGAGATGGTGTGACATGACAATCATTGTTTATAAAATGAAAATGGAGTACACCTTTCTTAAGTTACTCCCTTTATCAAAGTCCTTTATCATAATTTACCTGTAATCCACTATAGTTTTGTGAAAATGTATTAAATCTGTATATTATTTTCGAAATCAACACTCAATGTTGTCGGCCTTTCAACATATTTTGTATTTATTGTGACAACATTTTCTCTAAAATTACACAAATATTTGTGACTCTTCGCGATACTATTTTCTATGTAATCCATGAACATTTTTTGGTTTCATCATTAATAAAGGTATGAGAAAAGTTCATGGCAGTAATCCGGCCAAGAATATACATTTCATTCTCAATCTTACATTTTATTTCATTGTAATTTGACCTGTAGTTTATGTGTTGTATATTAGATTGAGATAATTTAAGTTTTGCCTCACAATTTATTCAACCATGCATTATAGAATGCAAGTGGCTTTAGTATTACTTAAGTCTTAAGCAACCACTTAATAACTATTTAAACGTGTTTAAGGTCATTGTTACTTAGATACTTGACAACATGTTTGGGGATTGTATTTCTTTATAAATATAGTTTATAGTCTCAGTGGGGTGTTCTTCTCACACCATCAGTGTACTGTACCTGAACTCTTGTATGTCCAAAACTATTACCATTCAGGGAATGGAAAAAAAAAGGAACCTCTGTTCCTCCTCTGTACCTCTGTAGTTCAAATGTAGTCCAAAGCTCTTTTTAAAATGACCCCTGGCTAATAAACCTTATATGCATTAATACATTATAATTGCCATCTACAACTAAAATTAAAAGTTAAAAACACTTTAAATATTGTATTTATTTTACTCAATAGGGACAACTCCCGTCGCAAGTTGATTATGTCATACGTCCATGTTTGGTCCAGCCCTATGGAATGTATGGAATGCACTATACCACTTTTGATCACCCAGGATGCAAATGGTGAACCGGCCCATATACCATCTATTTGTTTACCAACATTGAGACTGGACCCACAGGTGATTGTTTCATGCAATCAATTCCCAACATATTGTTTCGGGTGTGCTGGTTGTAGTTCATTCAACCTCCTCTTGTGTGTTGGCTAGTGAGGCGCGTCCTAGCGACACCTGACAGAATGGGTTTCATGTGGTGGCGGCCTGCGTGCGCATACTGGTTCTTATCAGTGTGACGTCGTCTGTTAAGGGGTCTAATAGGCGTCCCATGTGTTCATGATCATTTCAGTCAGTAATATGACAACCCTTGTAATGTTAGAGGTACAGTAGGCAATGTTAATATTGCCTCTTTACTGTAAGTGTTTTGGTGTGGACAGAGTTTTGCTACCTCAAGCAAAGATACATCTGATTTGTGTGAACAGTATGACAAGAGCTTAATTATAGAGCACTAGAAACATCAGCACATCCACACAACCAAGTGTAATGTTAGAGATTGTGAGTTGTGCAAGATACATTAAGTTGATGTGATGTACAATCACACAATACAGCATACAATTGGATAGAGATAGGTTCATATATTGAAACTAACAGAGCAATGTATGTCATAGATGGATGCTTTTGTTACCACTCTATTTGTAAAAGGTTGTATGGAGCATGTATGGGGGGGGGGGGGGTACAGTATGTTAGGTTGTGATTGTGATTAGATTTAGATTTGCTTTGTCTTGTGCATGGTATTCATGCTTTGTACATCTTTTTCAATAAAATGTACTAAAATATAAATTAAACACATAGAAGACCACTTGGAAGAAATAACAAACCTTGTACCACTAGAGAACTTAACAAACCTGGATGGATGCTTTTGTTACCACTCTCAATCAAATGCTTTATAAGTTCACAAGGTTGTACACACCTGATTTAAACTGTTCCCATATGGTATGTGTGGAAAGACTTTTACTATTTCAAGACACAGAAAATGTCATGAGCGCACACATATGAAAGATAAATCTGATTAGTGTCAACAGTAAGACAACATCAGCACATCCACATTACCAAGTGTAACATGATGATCAATGATAGTCTTTTTTAAACAATTGTTTGATGGCTAAACTGTCATAAACACATTACATGTATATGAGCATGTTGATTCTAGATGTTTGAATATGTGTGTTGATTAATTCCTAGTTAACTTAACATACTGTTTACATGATGAACTTCTTTGTGTCAAGAGTTTTCAGACACATTATTAGAATATAGATGTAGTATCTATCTATATTATTTTGTGTATAGGTTCATTACTTAGAGCTTGCTAATATGTATTATTATTGTCCTTTTGTTATGCTGTATTGTCTTTGTGGAACATGTCCTACCAACATGTTGCTGCAGATAGAAATAAACAAATCTCAAAATATGTTTTGAATCAATCTTATTCTTTGTTTCACAGTAATTTGACCTGTAGATGTTTGTGTAGATTAGATTATTTCTGTTTTGTCTCAGAGGTTGTTCATGCTTTGTGCATTTTACTGTTATTTAAATATGGCTATAGATTTCTATTAGCTTTGTCTCAAACTTAAGTTACACAAATAGAAGACCACTTGGAAGACAATAACAAACCTTGTACCACTAGAGAGCATAACATTTTAGCCAACATAATAATAATAGGGGATGCTGTCCCTTCACTCCACCAGGTGCCCGACAACATTTATATAGCAACTACATAAAATGGTAGTTTTCACACTAAATGCTGCTTATTATGTTTTGTTTGTTTGACAACTACTTTTAAAGGGCAATTGCACGGCTGTGATGACAGTGTGGTTTAATTGCATTATGGCGTCATTATGTAGAATAAGTAGTGAGTCTGGAATCCAGACTGATTGCCAGAGTTATGCTAGTTACTTAAAAAACAGTAACTACGTACCAATTACTAGTTACTTAATTTCAAAAGTAACTATTACTCTTTACTGATTACTTACACCAAAAAGTAAAG
The DNA here is from genome assembly GCF_963454915.1 of Gymnoscopelus microlampas. Taxonomy (NCBI): domain Eukaryota; kingdom Metazoa; phylum Chordata; class Actinopteri; order Myctophiformes; family Myctophidae; genus Gymnoscopelus; species Gymnoscopelus microlampas. The sequence continues at coordinate 40,831,442 of NC_139956.1, read as the reverse complement.
TGTTACTGTGAAAAGTTTGTACCACTAGAACCTTGTACACCTTCACTTTTGCTATTGATGGAGTCCAAATTTTCCGATGTGAGTCTATTTATTTACCGTTTAGTAATAACATGGTTACAAAACAAAAGGAATAGGTAGATCAGACCTCCTTTCTTAACCCCAGTGGATAGATGATTGCCCACTTTGAGGGCATTTACACCTGCAAATGGTGTAAATGCATTGAAATGCAAAGTAAAATATGACCAGGAATATGCAAACGGGTGGCTGTTGGCTGTACAAAACAACAACAGTCCTGTACAGAACCAGACCACTGATCTCTATGTTCTAAAAGTGCATGTACTGAAGTGAAATCTATTTAACGATTTTTTGTTTACGGGGCATAATATTGGTAGGCTATGTACAATGTCTAGATGTGAAGGCTGGTGTACTATTTATGAAAACTGTGCAGTAAGAGCGTGGGGGTGGCAATTTGTGACTTATGTTTTTTTCTCGTTTTTGAAAACAAATATTCAAAGGCAAGAGTTGTTGTTTTTTTTGCTTTGGTTTATAGGCGTCCCATGTGTTCATGATAATTTCAGTCAATAATATGACAACCCTTGTAATGTTAGAGGTACAGTAGGCAGTGTTAATATTGCTGCTTTACTGTAAGTGTTGGTGGTTAATATTGCTGCTTTACTGTAAGTGTTGGTGGTGTGTGGACAGTTTTGCTACCTCAAGCAAAGATACATCTGATTAGTGTGAACAGTATGACAAGAGCTTAATTATAGAGCACTAGAAACATCAGCACATCCACACAACCAAGTGTAATGTTAGAGATTGTGAGTTGTGCAAGATACATTAAGTTGTACAATCACACAATACAGCATACACTTGTTTCTTCACCAACACTGGTTCTACGGTTCTGTTCTTCTGAAGTAATTGGGAGTATTTGTGTGTTCATTGTATTTCTATAGAGACTTGATTGGCCTGATCTATGTTAACGGTGTTGCTTGAATTACAAGAGGGAGCAGAGAGACAGTCCCATTCACACTGAAGGATATGAATAGTTACATGGATGTAGCGGTCCCCTCGATCGTCATGTTAAAGAGGGGAGAGCTTTTGAGTTATTTTAAATAATTTTAACTTAACTCTGATTAACTCAGTATTAATTATCTTGAATCTCTTTTATAATAATAAAAGCAAAAGCAGTTTTAGAGTCACAATACCATGAATTTACCGTGTCATGCAGTTTTTAACCCAAAGTATATAAGTAAGCCTTTCTTAGCTTCAATTATAATTATTTAGGAATATAAACAAATGGACCATCTATCTAAAAGGTAACAATGAAATTAATTCACACCACAAAGTATTTAGAGAAATAGAATCTCAATGATTTAGTTATTTGTGCAATGATTGGTGCAAAATAGAATAAAATAGAAAATATGAAATGTAAACAACAAATTTCAATGTTCTTTCAACACTGTGCAGGTTCAAACCCTTAATGACAAATACCCCTCTTCTTTCAGGAATACACTGACCATATTAATGTTGGATGCAAAATACCTAAAATAATAAATACCTTCTCAAAGATATTATTAAAAAATGTACCACCTTTCTTTCAAACACTAAGTCACTTAAGGACACTATTATAATGTGTGTGCCCACACACTCACACACAACCTTAAAGCCGGCAAAACTATACTAAGTTAACCTAAAACCCTTAAGTTGTAGACCTGGTCGTTGCTTGCGTTCGTTGTGGCCTCAAATCACATTGGCCCCTTCACTCCTTGGTGAGCAAAAATAAAAGAGTGATACCTTAATGTTCCTTGTTACTCCAGCAGTCACTCACAGGTGCAGGATAGCAGCAGACTAGCATGCAGTGCAGTCCAGACACAATCTTCTCATCCCACGTTGCCAGATAACTATTTGTGAAGCCCTGGTTGCTGAAACTCTGGATTGTCCTCTTTGTGTCCTCCAGTAGAGAACAACAGACTCTCACATCAACAGCCCAACTGTGGAAGTTAAACTGGGCCTAGAAACGACTGTTCACGTGCTATGAACTGACTCTAGACTCACTCTGAGCGTGTTAGCATTTAGTACAACATAAAACAACAGTCTCTGAATTTCGTGTAGAAAGTCTTCTTGTTGTCCCAAACGTGCAGCTTGTCCTCTTATACTGACTGTTGTGCAAACACTCATGTAAGACACAAATTACATGCAGGTATGTGCACTGCAAACGTATAATATCATACAGAATGTCTCTGAATGAAACCACTCGGTTACGTTACGTTCCCTCTCTTTCTTCATGAGTCCCACTCTCTCTTGTCCGGGCAGCAACACACTCTCCTAGCTACGTTCCCCACAGGAATGTTAACCCCATAAGTGCTGGTCAGAATAAACAAGAAAACATTACTTTTACCATCCATTAAATGATTTAAATAACATAATTTATAGCTGGGTTACATGTAAATGACAGCAACAGCAGGACATGCTAAATGGATAGCTTGACCTTTACAGAAAACAAGGTGAAATGTTGATGTGTACTCAGAAACAGTTTGAGGTGAACTATCCATGTACTGTGTTTATGGTAACTTCAGTAATCTGATTACTCTCAATCAGCTCACCACCACCAGGGACTAAAACAAAGACAACATCTCAAAGTTGTGTAGTACCCTGCTGAATGTGTTTACATTTGTGTACACTGTATAATGTTGTTTACATTTTGAGAACCCTGCTACAGATGTGTTTGCATTTTATTTCTAATTATTTTCAGTCTATACTACTGTTTGTTCATGGAAGAAATGTTATTGGGGGATGGAGGTGTCAATCAACCTGAGCCAACCTACTGAGAGAGGGAGGAGGCGGCTGGCGGGACTAAAACAGAGAAAGCAGGAAGCCACTGTGGTGTTTTGAGTGGGAAAAAACGAGTGGACAAAAAGGGACATTAAGTGTTAAAATACATTCGGATTTTGGTCAAATCCAATTGCATTTCAGTTAAGAGCCACAGGGTTTGCATCAGTGTGGTTTTGTACCAGTTTAGCCTGTAAGGAAAAACGGGAGAGTGTGTGTTACAGTCAGATGTCTAGCACCACCAGTTGCTGACAGTGTAACCTAGCTAATGCTAAGCTAAAGCATAAACAAACACAAGTTGAGCTGTCCACTAACACTTGTGACTGCAGGAGGAGAAGAGAGTGTGTGGGTTTCTTTTTGCACCACGTTTTGAGTGAGTATGAATACTACAGTATGTGAGAATTGATAAACAAAAGACATTGTTGTAAAGGATAGAAAGTAATTAGTGTGTGGGTTTTCCTTTTGGATATAGTGTGCTTCAGGACATTGCTGCACCAGCTGTAGCAATAGAAGTGCTCAGAGCTTGCTGCATACTGAGGGTCCACGTGCACACAGAGTGGTGCACTTGGGTCTGCCTACAGCACAGCACTACTCACCTGGAACTAACAGTGTGGACACTGCAGCTCCTGTACAGGGGTTCTAAGGAACTGTGAGTACAGACCATAGTCTACCTAACTGTGAGGATTCTTCCAATGAGCTCCAACAGCGCGCCAACGATACTGGTACCATAAACTGAGTCAAACAAACCCCGGGGTATTTTCTTTATTTGGTTTGGGGAATTATTGTATTTTATTTTGTTTTATTCTATCAGGGTCAGAAGGATTTTGAGGCAGGGTCAGTTCACCTGTTGTGGAATAAATACCTTTTTCTTTTGTTATAAAATGCAATGCTTGTGTTGGGTGATTCATGAGTAATGTGAGTTTTCTGGTGAATGTATAAAATAATAGTATAGCTACAATAAGCTAACCGGGCCTTTTGCACGTGAACCCAGTATATGTAACATTAACTAGCCACAGTAGACACATCCTGATATTGTATTTTGTTGCCATTACCAATTGAGAATTGAGTGAGGGGGCTACAGTTGGTTTAAAGATTGCAATTTAACACAAACAAAGGGTATTTGCATATTATACACGTACAAAGACAGTATAGTGAGCAGTTGTTTCTTCAACAAAGCTGGTTCTACCTGGTTCTGTTGTTCTGGTGGAATTTGGAGATTTCATGGAGCAATCATCTCTACTTGAATAACAAGATGAAGGAGAGTCTGTCTCCTTCTGTCTGGATTCATTGGATAGAGATAGGTTCATATATTGAAACTAAAAAGCAATGTATGTCATAGATGAATGCTTTTGTTACCACTCTCTTTGTGAAAGGTTGTATGGGCGGGGCACAGTATGTTAGGTTGTGATTGTGATTAGATTTAGATGTGCTTTGTCTCAGATGTTATTCGAGTCATTCTACGAAACCGGTACGATTTGGACTTTTTTTTTTTTTTTTAATCGATGGAAACAAATTACTTTTTTGAATAGCCCTCACCATTAAGGACATATTTAACATGCAGAAAAACATATTTTCCCATCTCAGGCATTAAATTAATATTTGTATATGGAATAATATATGTAACAGGGTTTAAATTCATAACGGGGTTGAGATTTTTTACTCAAGATGGCCATAACTCTACCTGTGATGATTAAGAGGATGGCATGCATGACATTAGTCAATCAAATATATTGCTGAAATGACAAAGACAATTTAAAATAATAAGTTTTCTATATTTATTTCATGTAACGGGGTTGAGTTGTTATGCTTTACGACCACACTTTGAAAGTATAAATGACCCTAAATAGCTGTATAAGAAGTTCGAAATGTTCCTCTGTCTGCAGCATCTTGCTCAGAAGACTTTAGAATGCCATCACATGTTGTTGATGCCACTAAAGGGTCAGTTTATACTTTTTACAGAGAGGAGAATGACTTGTGGAACGGGGTTGAGTGTGACTGTGGGACAGAGCTATATAACGTGATTTTAATGATTAATCAACTATTTATTAAAAAACTAAACATGACTAGCAATAGAGTACATTGTTGGTTTTATGTGAATAATATAAGTTATGGATTATTCTACACTTTTAGTAGTCATATCTGAAGGCCAATCTCAGCCATTGGGGACATGAAAAATGGGCAAAATAGGCGGTGTCTACTGTAGAAAAGGCAGATAATTTCAGATATAAAGATAAAATATATAATATTTTTACACAATAGTAAAGGGAACATTTCAATTGACGATGAAAAGCTTTTAAAATGAATTTTGGTGACCCAATAGATAAAATACACTTAAAACTGTTAGAGGGACCTCAAATCGTACCGGTCTGGTAGAATATAATAGATATCAATCATTTCTGACCAGATCTGACTGTGGACTCCAGACTTCAGGTGAAGATGAACTCTCTCAAACTCAACTCTGCTGAACAGGAGGGAAACAAAGACCTTGGTTTGTTACTTACTCTCCCTCCTTTTTAATTTCCTCCTGTTCTGACATATTGTTCTGAGTTCTGACATATGTGTCATGTTTGTGTTGCTTTTCCTTTAAAGTAAAACAAGTCTCAATATTTATTTTATTCTCAAACTTAATGTTGACCTGTAGCTTTGATGTGAGTTAGATTTAGATAATGTATTATTTGTCTCACAGTTCCCCCAGTTGTCCCACCCATTGTATAATGCTAAGACATACGTTAGTGTATTACATACATTTTAAGTAACTCAATACATTTAGTCATGCAATGAGCATTGAAAAGAGCATTACCTAAAAGCTTGCAATGTGTTGTTGATAAGTTGTTGTGCGTTTAGCCACATTTATAAACATGATTATTATTTGTAATAAGGTTTTAAGGTAATTGTTAGTTGGTTACTTCCTCAACACAGTGTGTGGGTTTTATTTATTTGATTTTATTTATAAAATATGCAACACATTTTTAACTTTTTAAATGGACATTGTGTGTACGTGAAATACCTCAACAATACTTACTTTGTCTTTGTTTCCAATCCAGTGTTGCATCATCAGTCTGGCTTCCCTGACCTACCAGAGGTGAATCAACAAAGAAGATTGGCTAAGCAGAAACTACACTTTTGTGATCAGTGTGGAAAACACTTCCCTAAAATCTCCATACTTAAAATACACCAGAGAATTCACACAGGAGAGAAACCGTATGGCTGTGATCAGTGTGGACAACACTTCTCTCAAATGAGCCACCTTAAACGCCACCAGAGTATTCACACTGGTGAGAAACCCTATGGGTGTGATCAGTGTGGACAACACTTTGCTCGAATGGCCCACCTTAAAAGTCACCAGAGTATTCACACTGGTGAGAAACCCTATGGGTGTGATCAGTGTGGACAACACTTCACTCTAATGGCCCACCTTAAAAGCCACCAGAGTATTCACACTGGTGAAAAACCCTATGGGTGTGATCATTGTGGACAACACTTCTCCAAAATGCACCACCTTAAAAGCCACCAGAGAATTCACACTGGAGAGAAACCCTATGGTTGTGATCAGTGTGGACATTACTTCTCCAAAATGGCCAGCCTTAAAAGACACCAGAGAATTCACACAGGAGAGAAACCCTATGGATGTGACCAGTGTGGTCAACACTTCTCTCAAATGGCCCACCTTAAAAGTCACCAGAGTATTCACACTGGTGAAAAACCCTATGGATGTGATCAGTGTGGTCAACACTTCTCTCAAATGGCCCACCTTAAAAGTCACCAGAGAATTCACACTGGAGAGAAACCTTATGGTTGTGATCAGTGTGGACAACACTTCTCTGAGATGAAGAGCCTTAAAAGCCACAAGAGAATTCACACTGGAGAGAAACCTTATGGGTGTGATCATTGTGGACAGCACTTCTCTCAAATGTCCAGTCTTAAAGGCCACAAGAGAATTCACACTGGAGAGAAACCCTATGGATGTCACCAGTGTGGACAACACTTCTCTGAAATGAAGAGTCTTAAAAGCCACAAGAGAATTCACACTGGGGAGAAACCCTTTATATGTGATTAGTGTGGAAAAGTGTTTAGTCAATCAAATGCTTTAGAAGTTCACAAGGTTGTACACACCAGATGTAAACTGTTCCCATGTGGTAAGTGTGGAAAGAGTTTTAGTACTTCAAGACACAGAAAATGTCATGAGCGCACACATATGACAGATACATCTGATTAGTGTCAACAGCTTCATTATAAACGACGAGAAACATCAGCACATCCACATTACCAAGTGTAACATGATGATCAATTATAGTCTTTTTTAAACAATTGTTCGATGGCTAGATGTCATAAACACATTACATGTATATGAGCATGTTGATTCTAGATGTTTGAATATATGTGTGTTGATTAATTAACATACTGTGTAAAGAGTTTCAGACATATTATTAGAATATAGATGTAGTATCTATCTATATGATTTTGTGTATAGGTTCATTACTTAGAGCTTACTATGATGTATTATTATTGTCCTTTTGTTATGCTGTATTGTCTTTGTGGAACATGTTGCTGCAGATAGAAATAAACCTCAAAATATAAATCTCAAAATATGTTTTTAATCAATCTTATTCTTAGTTTCACAGTAAGTTGACCTGTAGATGTTTGTGTAGATTAGATTATTTCTGTTTTGTCTCAGAGGTTGTTCATGCTTTGTGCATTTTACTGTTAGGCTATTTACATATGGCTATATATTTTGATTAGTTTTGTCTCAAATTTCAGGTACACACATAGAAGACCACTTGGAAGACAATAACAAACATTGTACCACAAGAGAACATAACATTTTAGCCAACATAATAATAATAATAATAATAATAATGGATGTTGTCCCTTCACTACACCAGGTGCCCGACAACATTTATAAAGCAACTACTAATATGCACAGAGGCGGTTCCAGCTTGAAACGTATACCAACACATGTGTAACAGTTCTAAATGGGTTAAAGCAAAAGGTTTACGCTCTATATTATGATAGCAATCATCGCTTTAGAGTGGTGCATCCCAAAGTAATTAGGGGATTAGGTCCATGACTAGAACAGGATTACACACAACCGTGGGCTTTTCTTTCAGCTTTATTTTACATTTAAATGACGACAGGACAAGCCGAATGGTTAGTGACCTTTCCAGAAAGAAATTACAATTTATATTATACTTTTCAAAGTCAAAGATGGGTTGTGCAGTGGTCTCCCATTACTTGTTGAGACTTCAAAGTCCATAAAGTGAAATGTCCTTGCACCAAATACATTGTACACCTTCACTTGTGCTATTGATGGAGTCAACACGTTTCAGAAGTTAGTCTATTTATTTACCGTTGAGTAATATCATAGTTACAAAACAAGGATAAGGATGAGATGAGCTATTGTCCTCCTCTTTGAGGAGGACAATATCTCATACTACACACCTGTATTATGAGATACCACTTTTGATCTTTTTTGGTGAACCAGCCCATCAACACCTAAGATTCATTGAAATGCAAAGTTTGACCATGGGTCTATGCAGACGGGTGACTGTTCTGTACAAAACAACAACAGTCCAGTACACAGCTGGTGTTAAACACACAGAAGATGTAGAGACTATCGTTTCAGTTTTTATTTTATTTTATGGTATGTATTTTATATTGTTAATAGTTGTTTTCAGGTTTTTAATACCTGTTCAAAGCTGAGAGCTTTAGATGTTACTACTTTATTAGTTTGTGTTTTTTTTAAATAATGTCAGTGAGTGCGTGACATTTTTACTACATCCATTGTTTCAAATTGCATTTGAAAAACTCCAGGCCAGGCCAGAGGTAAAGTCCATTGCAGTAATCCAGCCAAGAATATACATTTCATTCTCAATCTTACATTATTATTTCATTGTAATTTGACCTGTCGCTTATTTGCTGTAGATTAGATTGAGACCATTTAAGTTATGCCTCACAATTTATTCAACCAAATATGCATTATAGAATGCAAGTGGCTTTAGTATTACTTAAGTCTTAAGCAACCACTTAACTATTTAATTGCGTTTTTAATGTCATTGTTACTTAGCTACTTGACAACATGTTTGGGGATTGTATTTCTTTATAGATATAGTTTACAGTCTCAGTGGGGTGTTCTTCTCACACCATCAGTGTACTGTACCTGAACTCTTGTATGTCCAAAACTATTACTTTTCAGGGAATGGAAAAAAATGAACCTCCGTTCCTCCTCTGTACCTCTGTAGTTCAGATTTAATCACAAGCTCTTGTTAAAAGCCTGGTCATTACAAACATCTTTAGGAACTGTTTAGTTAACAGCTGTGATGTACAATGAACACTATAAGCCCAATATAGCAAGCACTTGCCCTTCACCACACCATGTTGTATTGCTCTGAAGGAATTTAGAGCAATCATGTACAAAGGAGGTTTCTATAGGAATTTGAATGGCCTTGAAAGTGTCTTAATGGCTCTGCTTGAATAACAAGATGGAGTTGAGAGACTCTCTTTCAGACATGAAGACATAGAGTTGTTTAACATGTAAATGACAGCAGGGCATGCATAATGAAGAGCAGTGACCTTTACAAAATCAAAGATAGATTGTGAAGTGGTCCCTCAATACTTTTCAAGGATTCCAAGGCCATAAAGTATTTTATCTTTTTTTTATCTTCACTTCGAGTTAAGTTAGTCTAGTTATTTCGCTTTTCAGTAATACAATGGGTACAAAACAAAGGCTTCAGTAGAAAACATGTCCACACATATCACATACTATTTCAAAGTAACTGTCCGTGTCTTAATTCAAAAAGTATGCCTAAAGAACTAAATGCAAACAAACATACGTGAGGTTGAACTATCCATGTACTGTGTTTATGGTAACTTCAGTAATCAGATTTCTCAATTAGCTCACCACCACCAGGGACTAAAACAAAGACAACATCTCAAAGTTGGGTTAAAGATTGAACTTATATTGAAATTTAACACAAACAACAGGTATTTGCATATTATACACGTACAAAGTCAGTATAGTGAGCAGTTGTTTCTTCAAGAAAGCTGGTTCTATCTGGAGCATTCATCTCTACTTGAATAACAAGATGAAGGAGAGTCTGTCTCCTTCTGTCTGGATTCATTGGATAGAGATAGGTTCATATGAATGTATGGGGGGGGGGGCCAGTATGTTAGGTTGTGATTGTGATTAGATTTAGATTAGCTTTGTCTCAGATGTTATTCATGCTTTGTACATCTTTTTCAATTAAATGTACTAAAATATACATTAAACACATGACCACTTGGAAGACAATAACAAACCGTGTACCACTAGATAACTTAAAGGTATGGTAAGTGATTTGCATTGGTTAAAATAAGTGTTTAAAAGCTCTATATTCTGATAGTACTCATTGCTATAGAGTGTTTGTTCAGTATTAGGAGTCTCCTTGTCTCTCCTCTCTTTATTAAACAGAAAATGCATTTTCGTTTCAGTTTCATTTCCAATTTTATCCAACCAGGACAGAGAACTCAATCAGGATACAGATAAAACAAGTGCAATTGGAAGTGATGACACTAAGAAATGAGCAGGCAAAATTGGAACTGGAACACTACAAATTAAGCTTAAAAATGGGTACTTTCTCCTGATTGGCTGAGATTTTGACACATACCGAAAAATGTATTTTCTGTTTATTAAAGAGCTGGAGAGACAGGGAGACTCCTGTTACTGAACAAATACTCTATAGCAATGATTACTATCAGAATATAGTATTTTAACCTTTTAACAAAATACTTTTTGTTTTAACCCAAAAATATCACTTACCCTACCATGCTTTTGTTACCACTCTCTTTGTAGCTAAAAGGTTGTATGGAGCATGTAGGGAGGGGGGGGGGCAAAGTATGTTAGACTGTGATTGGTGGAGAGATGGTTCTATTGTTGTCTTTGGCCAATCATTCAACGCAGTTAATGGTTCCACCCCAGACTCTCTAGTATAAGAAGAGTTGGTACTGGTCATTTTTTCCACAGCTCCTCCAGGATATCAATCATTTCTGACTCAGATCTGACTGTGGACTTCAGGTGAAGATGAACTCTCTCAACCTCAACTCTGCTGAACAGGAGGGAAACAAAGACCTTGGTATGTTACTTACTCTCCCTCATTTTTTCATTTCCTCCTGTTCTGATATATTGTTCTGAGTTCTGACATATGTGTCATGTTTGTGTTGCTTTTCCTTTCAAGTAAAACAAGTCTCAATATTTATTTTATTCCCAAACTTAATGTTGACCTGTAGCTTTGATGTGAGTTAGATTTAGATCATTTATTATTTGTCTCACAGTTCCTTCAACCACATATTCACTATATGATGCTAAGACTTTAGTGTATTACATACGTTTTAAGTAACATCTTAGTAGGCTACCTTTATATATTTAGTCATGCAATGAACATTGAAAATAGCATTACCTAAAAGCTTGCCATGTGTTGTTGATAAGTTGTTGTGAGCTTGTAGAGCGGTTATTTTAGCCACATTTGGAAATATGATTATTATTTGAAATACAGTTTAAGGTAATTGTTAGTTGGCTACCTCAACACAATGTGTGGATTTTATTTGATTGTATTTATAAAACATGCACATCACATTTGTAAGTTGTTAATTGTGGACATTAACTACTTGCCATGTTGAGTTTTGTGTGTGTGAAGTACCTCTCAACAATACTCATTTTGTCTTTGTTTCCAATCCAGTGTTGCATCATCAGTCTGGCTTCCCTGTCCTACCAGAAGTGAATGAACAAAGAAGATTGGCTAAGCAGAAATTACACTTTTGTGATCAGTGTGGAAAACACTTCCCTAACATCTACAGACTTAAAATACACCAGAGAATTCACACAGGAGAGAAACCTTATGGTTGTGATCAGTGTGGACAACACTTCTCTCAAATGGGCCACCTTAAAAGCCACCAGAGTATTCACACTGGTGAGAAACCATATGGGTGTGATCAGTGTGGACAACACTTCTCTCTAATGGCCAACCTTAAATGTCACCAGAGTATTCACACTGGTGAGAAACCCTATGGGTGTGATCAGTGTGGAAAACACTTCTCCAAAATGCAGCACCTTAAAAGCCACAAGAGAATTCACACTGGAGAGAAACCATATGGTTGTGATCAGTGTGGACAACACTTTTCAAAAATGGACCACCTTAAAAGCCACCAGAGCATTCACACTGGAGAGAAGCCTCATGGATGTGATCAGTGTGAAAAACACTTCTCTAGATTGTACGACCTTAAAATACACCAGAGAATTCACACTGGGGAGAAACCATATGGATGTGATCAGTGTGGACAGCACTTCTCTCAAATGTCCAGCCTTAAAGGCCACAAGAGAATTCACACTGGAGAGAAACCCTATGGATGTGACCAGTGTGGACAACACTTCTCTGAAATGAAGAGTCTTAAAATACACCAGAGAATTCACACTGGAGAGAAACCTTATGGGTGTGATCATTGTGGACAACACTTCTCTCAAATGCCTGCCCTTAAAAGACACCAGAGAATTCACACTGGGGAGAAACCCTATGGATGCGATCAATGTGGAAAACACTTCTCTGACATGGGCAACTTTAAAAAACACCAGAGAATTCACACAGGAGAGAAACCCTTTATATGTGATCAGTGTGGAAAAGCTTTTAGTCAATCAAATAATTTAGAAGTTCACAAGGTTGTACACACCTGATTTAAACTGTTCCCATGTGGTATGTGTGGAAAGAGTTTTACTACTTCATGACATAGAAAATGTCATGAGCGCACACATACGAAAGATAAATCTGATTAGTGTCAACGGTAAGACAACAGCTTCATTATAGACAATGAGAAACATCAGCACATCCACATTACCAAGTGTAACATGATGATCAATTATAGTATTTTTTAAACAATCGTTTGATGGCTAAACTGTCATAAACACATTACATGTATATGAGCTAGGGGTGTGCCGATACACTAATTTCACGAAACGATACGATACGATATTTGGCTCACAACTTCGATACGATTTCGATACGATACGATACGCACTTTTTTTATTATGAAAATATATGGAGGAGAAAAAAAGAAAATGCAAACAAATAATTCTGTTTTTGCATTATTCAGACATGCAAACTTGTAGCTTTTCAGCTACAATAGCCGTTTTGAATCCAAATATGACACCTGACCCGAAAAAAAAACATGTTGTCACTCTTTTCACTTCGGGGCCGTTTGCATGCCTGATTATTATGATTGTAAATGATTTTTTCCAAAAACGATATTTTTTTTCCCCAAAACGATACATATCGTCGCGAAAACGTATCGCGATATATCGCGGGACGATATATCGGCACACCCCTATGAGCATGTTGATTCTAGATGTTTGAATAGACGTGTTGATTAATTCCTAGTTAGCTTAACATACTGTTTAAATGAACTTCTTTGTGTCAAGAGTTTTCAGACACCTTTTTAGAATATAGATGTACAGCACAGCCACCAAGGTATGAAATAGTCTAACCCCATCCCTCAAAAAAATGCAGTTCGCTGGGCCCATTCAAAACAGCCCTAAAAACTTTCTGGAGGCCCCCCTCTCCCCTTTTTGTATATTTTTTTATTTTTCATGCTTTTTTTTTTACGTAGTGGTATTTTTATGTTGATTTTGAACTGTTTGGTTGTTACTATATGTCTATGAAATTAATTCAAGGACCCCAACGGAAACAAGTCCGCAAGGTCGGACCTTTTAGACAAACGTATAAATGTAACTGTGTTGTTTTACATTCTTTTGCCTAAAAAAAATCAATCAATCAATCAATCAATCAATCAATTTCAATGTAATATCTATCTATATTATTTTGTGTATGGTTCATTACTCAGAGCTTACTATGATTTATTATAGTTCTTTTGTTATGCTGTATTGTCTTTGTGGAACATGTCCTACCAACATGTTGCTGCAGATAGAAATAAACAAATCTCAAAATATGTTTTGAATCAAGGTTGTTCATGCTTTGTGCATTTTACTGTTATTTAAATATGGCTATAGCTTTTGATTAGTTTTGTCTCATTTAAGTTACACACATAGAAGACCACTTGGAAGACAATAACAAACCTGGTACCACTAGAGAACATAACATTTTAGCCAACATAATAATAGGCTCTATGCGCAGCAGCCATATTATCACTTCCTTCCCAGGTGTTACCAATGATACTAATGAAGGCTCTGTTCCATTTAGTCTAGCACAGTGGTTTCCATGACCCCCATAACTCTGAGAGTTTTACAAACACAGGATATGATGTTATCACCCAAATTGCATTGGACTCTGCATGGCAGGGACGTCCTCCTCCCTGAGCCAAACTTGCGCCTGACCGCATACCTGAATGGGACTAGGTGTTACAATCCTTGTTTATAACACTCTCAGAGTTACACACCTGTAAGGGGCCATTTGGAAGCCCCAGGGTCCCTGGACCACAACTGTAGACCCACTGGTCTAACAGAGTGTTTCCAGTGAGCCAACATGCACAATATCAGCACCCTGACTCTGTTTGACCAGAATGGAACAGAGCCTTCATTAGTATCATTGGTAACACCTGTGAATGTCTTCACAACGTGGCTGCTGTGAATATTGCCTATAATAAGGGATGCTGTCCCTTCACTACACCAGGTGCACCAGGTGCCCGACAACATATTATATAGCAACTACTAATATGACACAGAGGCGGTTTCAGCTTGAAACTTATAACAACGAATATGTGTAACAGTTCTAAATCGGTTAAAGCAAAACGTTTACGCTCTTTGTATTGTATTTCTTTATACATATAGTTTATAGTTTCAGTGGGGTGTTCTTCTCACACCATCAGTGTACTGTACCTGTACTCTTGTATGTCCAAAACTATTAGCTTACTTTTCAGGGAATGGAAAAAACAATGAACCTCTGTTCCTCCTCTACCTCTGTAGTTCAGATTTAGTCACAAGCTCTTGTTAAAAGCCTGGTCATTACAAACATCTTTAGGAACTGTTTAGTTAACAGCTGTGATGTACAATGAACACTATAAGCCCAATATAGCAAGCACTTGCCCTTCACCACACCATGCTGTATTTCTCTGAAGGAATTTAGAGCAATCATGTACAAAGGAGGTTTCTATAGGAATTTGAATGGCCTTGAAAGTGTCTTAATGGCTCTGCTTGAATAACAAGATGGAGTTGAGAGACTCTCTTTCAGACATGAAGACATAGAGTAGTTTAACATGTAAATTACAGCAGGGCATGCATAATGAATAGCAGTGACCTTTACAAAATCAAAGATAGATTGTGAAGTGGTCCCTCAATACTTTTCCAAGGATTCCAAGGCCATAAAGTATTTTACATCTTCACTTGGAGTTAAGTTAGTCTAGTTATTTCACTTTTCAGTAATAAAACGGGTACAAAACAAAGGCTTCAGTAGAAAACATTTCCACACATATTACGTACTATTTCGAAGTAACTGTCAGTGTCTTAATTCAAAAAGTACACCTAAAGAACTAAATAAAAACAAACATACGTGAGGTGAACTATCCATGTACTGTGTTTATGGTAACTTCAGTAATCAGATTACATTCTCAATTAGCTCACCACCACCAGGGACTAAAACAAAGACAACATCTCAAAGTTGGTTTAAAGATTGAACTTATATTGCAATTTAACACAAACAAAGGGTATTTGCATATTATACACGTACAAAGTCAGTATAGTGAGCAGTTGTTTCTTCAACAAAGCTGGGTGGAATTTGGAGATTTCATGGAGCAATCATCTCTACTTGAATAACAAGATGAAGGAGAGTCTGTCTCCTTCTGTCTGGATTCATTGGATAGAGATAGGTTCATATATTGAAACTAACAAAGCAATGTATATCATAGATGGATGCTTTTGTTACCACTCTCTTTGTAAAAGGTTGTATGGAGCATGTATGGGGGGGGGGGTGGCACAGTATGTTAGGTTGTGATTAGATTTCGATTTGCTTTGTCTCAGATGTTATTCATGCTTTGTACATCTTTTTCAATTAAATGTACTAAAATATAAATTCAACACATAGAAGACCACTTGGAAGACAATAACAAACCTTGTACCACTAGAGAGCTTAACAAACCTGGATGGATGCTTTTGTTACCACTCTCTTTGTAAAAGGTTGTATGGAGCATGTATGGGGGGGGGGGGGGGGGGCAAAGTATGTTAGATTGTGATTGGTGGAGAGATGGTTCTATTGTTGTCTTTGGCCAATCATTCAAAGCAGTTCATGGCTCCACCCCAGACTCTCTAGTATAAGAAGGTATGGTATTTTTTTTTCCACAGCTCCTCCAAGATATCAATCATTTCAAGAGAATTCACACTGGAGAGAAACCCCATGGATGTGACCAGTGTGGACAACACTTCTCTGAAATGAAGAGCCTTAAATGCCACAAGAGAATTCACACTGGAGAGAAACCATATGGATGTGATCATTGTGGACAACACTTCTCCCAAATGACTGCCCTTAAACACCACCAGAGAATTCACACTGGGGAGAAACCCTATGGATGTGATCAATGTGGAAAACATTTCTCTGACATTGCCAACTTTAAAAAACACCAGAGAATTCACACTGGAGAGAAACCCTATGGCTGTGATCAGTGTGGACAACACTTCTCCAAAATGCACCACCTTAAAAGCCACGAGAAAATTCACACTGGAGAGAAACCCTATGGTTGTGATCAGTGTGGACAACACTTCTCTCAAATGACTGCCCTTAAAAGCCACCAGAGAATTCACACTGGGGAGAAACCCTATGGATGTGATCAATGTGGAAAACACTTCTCTGACATGTCGAACTTTAAAAAACACCAGAGAATTCACACTGGTGAGAAACCCTATGGATGTGATCAGTGTGGAAAACACTTCTCCAAAATGGACCACCTTAAAAGCCACAAGAGAATTCACACTGGGGAGAAACCCTATGGATGTGATCAATGTGGAAAACACTTCTCTGACATGTCCACCCTTAAAAAACACCAGAGAATTCACACTGGAGAGAAACCCTATGGGTTTGATCATTGTGGATAACACTTCTCTCAAATGACTGCCCTTAAATGCCACCAGAGAATTCACACTGGAGAGAAACCTTATGGGTGTGATCATTGTGGACAACACTTCTCTCAAATGCCCGCCCTTAAAAGACACCAGAGAATTCACACTGCGGAGAAACCCTATGCATGCGATCAATGTGGAAAACACTTCTCTGACAATTCACACTGGGGAGAAACCCTATGCATGCGATCAATGTGGAAAACACTTTTCTGACATGGCCAACTTTAAAATATGGCTATAGATTTTGATTAGTTTTGTCTCAAATTTAAGTTACACACATAGAAGACCACTTGGAAGACAATAACAAACCGTGTACCACTAAGGAACATAACATTTTAGCCAACATAATAATAATAAGGGATGTTGTCCCTTCACTACACCAGGTGCCCGACAACATTTATATAGCAACTACTAATATGACACAGAGGTGGTTCCAGCTTGAAACGTATAACAACGAATATGTGTAACAGTTCTAAATGGGTTAAAGTAAAACGTTTATGCTCTATATTACGATCATTGCTTTAGAGCGGTGCTTCCCAAAGTGATTAGGGGATTATGTCCATGACTAGAACAGGATTACACACAACCTTGGGCTTATTTTCAGCTTTATATTACATTTAAATGACGGCAGGACATGCAGAATGGTTAGTGACCTTTACAGAAAGAAATGAAAATTTATATTTTACTTTTCAAAGTCAGAGATAGGTTGTGCAGTGGTCTCCCATTACTTCTTGAGACTTCAAAGTCCATGAAGTGAAATATCCTTGCACCAAATTCATTGTACATCTTCACTTGTGCTATTGATTGAGTCCACACGTTTCAGAAGTTAGTCTATTTATTTACCGTTGAGTAATATCATAGTTACAAAACAAGGATTAAGGATGAGATGAGATATTGAGATGAGCTATTGTCCTCCTCTTTGAGGAGGACAATATCTCATAATACACACCTGTATTATGAGATACCACTTTTGATCACCCAGGATGCTAATGGTGAACCAGCCCATCAACACCTAAGATTCATTGAAATGCAAAGTTTGACCAGGTCTATGCAGACGGATGACTGTTCTGTACAAAACAACAACAGTCCTGTACACAGCTGGTGTTCAACACACAGAAGATGTAGAGACTATTGTTTCAGTTTTTATTTTATGAAATGTATTTTATATTGTTGATAGTTGTTTTCAGGCTTTAGAGGTTACTACATTATTAGTTTGTGTTTTTTTAATAATGTAAGTGGGTGCGTGACATTTTCACCACATCCATTGTTTCAAATTGCATTTGAAACACTCTGGCTGCCGCATTGTGAACGAGTAGTCTGTCGGTTGTTTTCTTTGGCAGGCCAGAGAAAAGTCCATTGCAGTAATCCAGCCAAGAATATACATTTCATTCTCAATCTTACATTTTATGTCATTGTAATTTGACCTGTATCTTATTTGCTGCAGATTAGATTGAGCTCATTTAAGTTTTGCCTCACAATTTATTCAACCAAATATGCATTATAGAATGCAAGTGGCTTTAGTATTACTTAAGTCTTAAGCAACCACTTAATAACTATTTAATTACGTTTTTAAGGTCATTGTTACTTAGCTACTTGACAACATGTTTGGGGATTGTATTTCTTTATAAATATAGTTTATAGTCTCAGTGGGGTGTTCTTCTCACACCATCAGTGTACTGTACCTGAACTCTTGTATGTCCACAATTATTAGCTTACTTTTCAGGGAATGGAAAAAACAATGAACCTCTGTTCCTCCTCTGTACCTCTGTGGTTCAGATTTAGTCACAAGCTCTTGTTAAAATGTGGCCAAGATCCTGGTCATTACAAACATATTCATGAACTGTTTAGTTAACAGCTGTGATGTACAATGAACGCTATAAGCCCAATATAGCAAGCACTTGCCCTTCACCACACCATGTTGTATTGCTCTGAAGGAATTTAGAGCACTCATGTACAAAGGAGATTTCTATAGGAATTGGAATGGCCTTGAAAGTGTCTTAATGGCTCTGCCTCAATAACAAGATGGAGTTGAGATACTCTTTCAAACATGAAGACAAAGAGTTGTTTAACATGTAAATGACAGCAGGGCAAGTACTGTGTTTATGGTAACTTCAGTAATCATATTACATTCTCTATCAGCTCACCACCACCAGGGACTAAAACAAAGACAACATCTCAAAGTTGGTTCAAAGATTGAACTTATATTGAAATTTAACACAAACAAAGGGTATTCGCATATTATACACGTACAAAGTCGTATATTGAGCAGTTGTTTCTTCAACAAAGCTGGTTCTACCTGGTGGAATTAGGAGATTTCATGGAGCAATCATCTCTACTTGAATAACAAGATGAAGGAGAGTCTGTCTCCTTCTGTCTGGATTCATTGGATAGAGATATAGGTTAATATATTGAAACTAACAAAGCAATGTATGTCATAAATGGATGCTTGTGCTACCACTCTCTTTGTAAAAGGTTGTATGGAGCATGTATGGGGGGGCACAGTATGTTAGGTTGTGATTAGATTTAGATTGGCTTTTTCTCAGATGTTATTCATGCTTTGTACATCTTTTTCAATTAAATGTACTAAAATATAAATTAAACACATAGAAGACCACTTGGAAGACAATAACAAACCTTGTACCACTAGAGAACTTAACAAATCTGGATGACTGCTACAATCACACAATACAGCATACACTTTTTTCTTCACCAAAACTGGTTCTACCCGGTTCTGTTCTTCTGAAGTAATTGGGAGTATTTTATTTGTGTGTTCATTGTATTTCTATAGAGACTTGATTGGCTTTATCTATGTTCATGGTGTTGCTTGAATAACAAGAGGGAGGAGGGAGACAGTCCCATTCACACTGAAGGACATGAATAGAGTTACATGGATGTAGCGGTCCCCTCGATCGTCATGTTAATGAGGGGAGGGCTTTTGAGTTATTTTAAATAATTTTAACTTAACTCTGATTAACTCAGTATTAATTATCTTGGATCTCTTTTATAACAATAAATGCAAAAGCAGTTTTAGAGTCACAATACCATGAATTTACCCTGTTATGCGGTTTTTAACCCAAAGTATATAAAATAAGCCTTTCTTAGCTTCAATCATAATTATTTAGGAATGTAAACAAATGGACCCTCTATTTAAAAGGTAACAATGAAATGAATTCACACCACAAAGTATTTAGAAAAATAGAATCTCAATTATTTAGTTATTTGTGCAATGATTGGTGCAAAATATAATAAAATAGCAAATATGAAATGTAAACAACAAATTTCAATGTTCTTTCAACACTGTGCAGGTTCAAAACCTTAATGACAAATACCCCTCTTCTTTCAGGAATACACTGACCATATTAATGTTAGATGCAAAATACCTAAAATAATAAATACCTTCTCAAAGGTACCCTTTGGGCATCCAATGTGTTAAAAAATGTACCACATTTCTTTCAAACACTAAGTCACTTAAGGACACTGTTATAATGTGTGTGCCCACACACAACCTTAAAGCCGGCAAAACTATACTAAGTTAACCTAAAACCCTTAAGTTGCAGGACCGGTCGTTGCTTGGGTTTGTTGTGGCCTGAAATCACATTGCCCCCTTCACTCCTTGGTGGGCAAAAATAAAAGATTGATACCTTAATGTTCCTTGTTACTCCAACAGTAGGTAGCTGATATATAGCACTTTTACCTTAGCTCTAGGTATACTCTTGGTTGCTTGTTTTTGCAGGAAATGCACTTAGGACTTCTGGTGATTAGTAGTTTCGTTCCCTACATATGTTGAATGCACTTATTGTAAGTCGCTTTGGATAAAAGCATCTGCTAAATGACTGTAATGTAATGTAACAGTCACTCACAGGTGCAGGATAGTAGCAGACTAGCATGCAGTGCAGTCCAGACACAATCTTCTCATCCCACGTTGCCAGATAACTATTTGTGAAGCCCTGGTTGCTGAAACTCCAATTGGATTGTCCTCTTTGTGTCCTCCAGTAGAGAACAACAGACTCTCACATCAACAGCCCAACTGTGGAAGTTAAACTGGGCCTAGAAAAGACTGTTCACGTGCTATGAACTGACTCTAGACTCACTCTGAGCTTGTTAACATTGACGTTAGCATTTAGCACAACATAAAACAACAGTCTCTGAATTTCGTGTAGAAATTCTTCTTGTTGTCCCAAACGTGCAGCTTGTCCTCTTATACTGACTGTTGTGCAAACACTCATGTAAGTCACAAATTACACGCAGGTCTGTGCACTGCAAACGTATAATATCATACAGAATGTCTCTGAATGAAACCACTCGGTTACGTTACGTTCCCTCTCTTTCTTCATGAGTCCCACTCTCTCTTGTCCGGGCAGCAACACACTCTCCTAGCTACGTTCCCCACAGGCATGTTAACCCCATAAGTGCTGGTCAGAATAAACAAGAAAACATTACTTTTAAACAAAAACTCCCAATGAATTAGTCATGAGCTATACATTATGTTTTTAAACAAAAACACATACCATTTTAAAGGTTGTCAACACTTTTTAAGCAAACCATCCATTAAATGATTTAAATACTATTTATAGTATAAAATATTTTATAGCTGGGTTACATGTAAATGACAGCAACAGCAGGACATGCTAAATGGATAGCAGTGACCTTTACAGAAAACAAGGTGAAATGTTTATGTGCTCAAAAACAGTTTGAGGTGAACTATCCATGTACTGTGTTTATGGTAACTTCAGTAATCTGATTACATTCTCAATCAGCTCACCACCACCAGGGACTAAAACAAAGACAACATCTCAAAGTTGGTTTAAATATTGAACTTAGGCCTATATTGCAATTTAACACAAACAAAGGGTATTTGCATTATACACGTACAAAGTCAGTATATTGAGCAGTTGTTTCTTCAACAAAGCTGATTCGTCCTGGTTCTGTTGTTCTGGTGGAATTTGGAGATTTCATGGAGCAATCATCTCTACTTGAATAACAAGATGAAGGAGAGTCTGTCTCCTTCTGTCTGGATTCATTGGATAGAGATAGGTTCATATATTGAAACTAACAAAGCAATGTATGTCATAGATGGATGCTTGTGTTACCACTCTCTTTGTAAAAGGTTGTATGGAGCATGTATGGTGGGGGGGGGCACAGTATGTTAGGTTGTGATTGTGATTAGATTTAGATTTTGCTTTGTCTCAGATGTTATTCATGCGTTGTATATCTTTTTTTCCAATTAAATGTACTAAAATATAAATATAAACACATAGAAGACCACTTGGAAGACAATAACAAACCTTGTACCACTAGAGAACTTAACAAACCTGGATGGATGCTTTTGTTACCACTCTCTTTGTAAAAGGTTGTATGGAGCATGCATGGGGGGGTATGTTAGATTGTGATTGGTGGAGAGATGGTTCTATTGTTGTCTTTAGCCAATCATTCAAAGTTAATGGCTCCACCCCAGACTCTCTAGTATAAGAAGAGTTGGTACTGGTCATTTTTTGATCATTTCTGACCAGATCTGACTGTGGACTCCAGACTTCAGGTGAAGATGAACTCTCTCAACCTCAACTCTGCTGAACAGGAGGGAAACAAAGACCTTGGTATGTTACTGACTCTCCCTCCCTTTTCATTTCCTCCTGTTCTGACATATTGTTCTGAGTTCTGACATATGTGTCATGTTTGTGTTGCTTTTCCTTTCAAGTAAAACAAATCTCAATATTTATTTCATTCTCAAACTTAATGTTGACCTGTAGCTTTGATGTGAGTTAGATTTAGATAATTTATTATTTGTCTCACAGTTCCTTCAACCACATATTCACTATATGATGCTAAGGCTTTAGTGTATTACATACGTTTTAAGTAACATTTTAATACCTTTATATATTTAGTCATGCAATGAACATTGAAAATAGAATTACCTAAAAGCTTGTGTTGTTGATAAGTTGTTGTGAGCTTGTAGAGCGGTTATTTTAGCAACATTTGGAAATATGATTATTATTTGTAATAAGGTTTTCAGGTAATTGTTAGTTGGCTACTTCCTCAACGCAATGTGGGGATTGTATTTATTTGATTTAATTTATAAAAGGCACAACACATTTGTAAGTTGTTAATTGTGGACATTAACTACTTGCCATGCAATTTTGTGTATGTGAAGTACCTCTCAACAATACTTACTTTGTCTTTGTTTCCAATCCAGTGTTGCATCATCAGTCTGGCTTCCCTGTCCTACCAGAGGTGAATGAACAAAGAAGATTGGCTAAGCAGAAACTACACTTTTGTGATCAGTGTGGAAAACACTTCCCTGACATCTCCAGACTTAAAAAACACCAGAGAATTCACACAGGAGAGAAGCCTTATGGCTGTGATCAGTGTGGACAACACTTCTCTCATATGCATAACCTTAAAGGTCACCAGAGAATGCACACTGGTGAGAAAGCCTATGGATGTGATCAGTGTGGAAAACACTTCTCTCATATGCAGAACCTTAAAAGTCACCAGAGTATTCACACTGGTGAGAAACCCTATGGATGTGATCAGTGTGGACAACACTTCTCCAAAATGCAACACCTTAAAAATCACGAGAAAATTCACACAGGAGAGAAACCCTATGGCTGTGATCACTGTGGACAACACTTCTCTCAAATGACTGCCCTTAAAAGCCACCAGAGAATTCACACTGGGGAGAAACCCTATGGATGTGATCAATGTGGAAAACACTTCTCTGACATGTCCAACCTTAAAATACACCAGAGAATTCACACTGGAGAGAAACCATTTGGATGTGATCAGTGTGGACAGCACTTCTCTCAAATGTCCAGCCTTAAAGGCCACAAGAGAATTCACACTGGAGAGAAACCCTATGGATGTGATCATTGTGGACAGCACTTCTCTCAAATGCCTGCCCTTAAACGCCACCAGAGAATTCACACTGGAGAGAAACCCTATGGATGTGATCAATGTGGAAAACACTTCTCTGACCTGTCCAACTTTAAAAAACACCAGAGAATTCACACTTGAGAGAAACCCTTTATATGTGATCAGTGTGGAAAAGCTTTTAGTCAACCAAATGCTTTAGAAGTTCACAAGGTTGTACACACTGGATTTAAACTGTTCCCATGTGGTAAGTGTGGAAAGAGTTTTACTACTTCAAGACACAGAAAATGTCATGAGAGCGCACACATATGAAAGATAAATCTGATTAGTGTCAACAGTAAGCCAACAGCTTCATTGTAGATGAGCGAAACAGCAACACATCCACATTACCAAGTGTAACATGATGATCATTTATAGTCTTTTTTAAACAATTGTTTGATGGCTAAACTGTGATAAACACATTACATGTATATGAGCATGATTCTAGATGTTTGAATACATGTGTTGATTAATTCCTAGTTAACTTATACTGTTTAAATGAACTTCTTTGTGTAAAGAGTTTTCAGACACATTATTAGAATATAGATGTACAGCACAGCCACCAATGTATGGAATAGTCTAACCCCATCCCTCAAAAAATGCAGTTCGATGGGCCCTTTCAAAACAGCCCTAGAAACTTTCTGGAGGTCAAAAGAGGAGCTAGTACCATTTTCCCTGCGACCCCCCATCCCCTTTTTTGGATATATTTTTTTTTCGTGCTTTTTTGTACATAGTGGTATTTTTTCTCCATATTTTTATGTTGATTTTGAACTGTTTGGCTGCTACTATATATGTCTATGAAATTAATTCAATGACCCCAACGGAAACAAGTCCGCAAGGACTTTTTTTTGTCGGATCTTTTAGACAAAAGTATTATAAATGTAACTGTGTTGTTTTACATTATTTTGCCTAATACAAATTGCAATCAATTAATTCCTAATTAACTTAACATACTGTTTAAATGAAATTCTTTGTGTAAAGAGTTTTCAGACGCATTATTAGAATATGTAGTATATATCTATATTATTTTAGTGTATGGTTCATTACTTCGTTATTATTGTCCTTTTGTTTTGCTGTAGGCCTATTGTCTTTGTGGAACATGTCCTACCAACATGTTGCTGCAGATAGATATAAAGAAATCTCAAAATATGTTTTGAAACAATCGTATTCTTTGTTTCACAGTAATTTGACATGTAGATGTTTGTGTATATTAGATTATTTCTGTTTTGTCTCAGAGGTTGTTCATGCTTTGTGCATTTTACTGTTATTTAAATATGGATATAGATTTTGATTAGTTTTGTCTCAAATTTAAGTTACACACATAGAAGACCACTTGGAAGACAAAAACAAACCTTGTACCACTAGGCAACATAACATTTTAGCCAACATAATAATAATAAGGGATGATGTCCCTTTACTACACCAGCTGCCCGACAACATTTATATAGAAACTGATAATATGACACAGAGGCGGTTCCAGCTTGAAACGTATAACAACGAATATGTGTAACAGTTCTAAATGGGTTAAAGCAAAAAGTGTACGCTCTATATTACGATAGCAATCATTGCTTTAGAGTGGTGCTTCCCAAAGTGATTAGGGGATTATGTCCATGAGTAGAACAGGATTACACACAACATTGGGCTTTTCTTTCAGCTTTATTTTACATTTAAATGACGGCAGGCACGTAGAATGGTTAGTGACCTTTACAGAAATAAATGACAATTTATATTTTACTTTTCAAAGTCAGAGATAGGTTGTGCAGTGGTCTCCCATTACTTGTTGAGACTTCAAAGTCCATGAAGTGAAATGTCCTTGCACCAAATACATTGTATCTTCACTTGTGCTATCGATGGAGTCAACACGTTTCAGAAGTTAGTCTATTTATTTACCGTTGAGTAATATCATAGTTACAAAACAAGGATTAAGGATGAGATGAGATAGTTAGATGAGCTATTGTCCTCCTCTTTGAGGAGGACAATATCTCATACTATACACCTGTATTATGAGATACCACTTTTGATCTTTTTTGGTGAACCAGCCCATCAACACCTAAGATTCATTGAAATGCAAAGTTTGACCAGGTCTATGCAGACGGGTGACTGTTCTGTACAAAACAACAACTGTCCTGTACACAGCTGGTGTTCACAGAAGATGTAGAGACTATCGTTTCAGTTTTTATTTTATTTTATGGTATTTATTTTATATTGTTAATATTTGTTTTCAGGTTTTTGATACCTGTTCAAAGCTGAGAGCTTTAGAGGTTACTACTTTATTAGTTTTTTTTTTTGTTTTAATAATGTCAGTGGGTGCGTGACATTTTCACTACATCCATTGTTTCAAATTGCATTTGAAAAACTCCAGACCAGGCCAGGCAGGCCAGAGGTAAAGTCCATTGCAGTAATCCAGCCAAGAATATACATTTCATTCTCAATCTTACATTTTATTTCATTGTAATTTGACCTGCAGTTTATTAGCTGTAGATTAGTTTGAGACCATTTAAGTTTTGCCTCACAATTTATTCAACCAAATATGCATTATAGAATGCAAGTGGCTTTAGTATTACTTAAGTCTTAAGCAACCACTTAATAACTATTTAGACATACCACTGTCTTCTAGGTACTAAAGTGAACAAAGCTGGTTCTACCTGGTTCTGTTGTTCTGGTGGAATTTGGAGAAATCATGGAGCAATCATCTTAATGGCTCTACTTGAATAACAATGAAGGACAACATCTCAAAGTTGGTTCAAAGATTGAACTTATATTGAAATTTAACACAAACAAAGGGTATTCGCATATTATACACGTACAAAGTCGTATATTGAGCAGTTGTTTCTTCAACAAAGCTGGTTCTACCTGGTGGAATTAGGAGATTTCATGGAGCAATCATCTCTACTTGAATAACAAGATGAAGGAGAGTCTGTCTCCTTCTGTCTGGATTCATTGGATAGAGATATAGGTTAATATATTGAAACTAACAAAGCAATGTATGTCATAAATGGATGCTTGTGCTACCACTCTCTTTGTAAAAGGTTGTATGGAGCATGTATGGGGGGGCACAGTATGTTAGGTTGTGATTAGATTTAGATTGGCTTTTTCTCAGATGTTATTCATGCTTTGTACATCTTTTTCAATTAAATGTACTAAAATATAAATTAAACACATAGAAGACCACTTGGAAGACAATAACAAACCTTGTACCACTAGAGAACTTAACAAATCTGGATGACTGCTACAATCACACAATACAGCATACACTTTTTTCTTCACCAAAACTGGTTCTACCCGGTTCTGTTCTTCTGAAGTAATTGGGAGTATTTTATTTGTGTGTTCATTGTATTTCTATAGAGACTTGATTGGCTTTATCTATGTTCATGGTGTTGCTTGAATAACAAGAGGGAGGAGGGAGACAGTCCCATTCACACTGAAGGACATGAATAGAGTTACATGGATGTAGCGGTCCCCTCGATCGTCATGTTAATGAGGGGAGGGCTTTTGAGTTATTTTAAATAATTTTAACTTAACTCTGATTAACTCAGTATTAATTATCTTGGATCTCTTTTATAACAATAAATGCAAAAGCAGTTTTAGAGTCACAATACCATGAATTTACCCTGTTATGCGGTTTTTAACCCAAAGTATATAAAATAAGCCTTTCTTAGCTTCAATCATAATTATTTAGGAATGTAAACAAATGGACCCTCTATTTAAAAGGTAACAATGAAATGAATTCACACCACAAAGTATTTAGAAAAATAGAATCTCAATTATTTAGTTATTTGTGCAATGATTGGTGCAAAATATAATAAAATAGCAAATATGAAATGTAAACAACAAATTTCAATGTTCTTTCAACACTGTGCAGGTTCAAAACCTTAATGACAAATACCCCTCTTCTTTCAGGAATACACTGACCATATTAATGTTAGATGCAAAATACCTAAAATAATAAATACCTTCTCAAAGGTACCCTTTGGGCATCCAATGTGTTAAAAAATGTACCACATTTCTTTCAAACACTAAGTCACTTAAGGACACTGTTATAATGTGTGTGCCCACACACAACCTTAAAGCCGGCAAAACTATACTAAGTTAACCTAAAACCCTTAAGTTGCAGGACCGGTCGTTGCTTGGGTTTGTTGTGGCCTGAAATCACATTGCCCCCTTCACTCCTTGGTGGGCAAAAATAAAAGATTGATACCTTAATGTTCCTTGTTACTCCAACAGTAGGTAGCTGATATATAGCACTTTTACCTTAGCTCTAGGTATACTCTTGGTTGCTTGTTTTTGCAGGAAATGCACTTAGGACTTCTGGTGATTAGTAGTTTCGTTCCCTACATATGTTGAATGCACTTATTGTAAGTCGCTTTGGATAAAAGCATCTGCTAAATGACTGTAATGTAATGTAACAGTCACTCACAGGTGCAGGATAGTAGCAGACTAGCATGCAGTGCAGTCCAGACACAATCTTCTCATCCCACGTTGCCAGATAACTATTTGTGAAGCCCTGGTTGCTGAAACTCCAATTGGATTGTCCTCTTTGTGTCCTCCAGTAGAGAACAACAGACTCTCACATCAACAGCCCAACTGTGGAAGTTAAACTGGGCCTAGAAAAGACTGTTCACGTGCTATGAACTGACTCTAGACTCACTCTGAGCTTGTTAACATTGACGTTAGCATTTAGCACAACATAAAACAACAGTCTCTGAATTTCGTGTAGAAATTCTTCTTGTTGTCCCAAACGTGCAGCTTGTCCTCTTATACTGACTGTTGTGCAAACACTCATGTAAGTCACAAATTACACGCAGGTCTGTGCACTGCAAACGTATAATATCATACAGAATGTCTCTGAATGAAACCACTCGGTTACGTTACGTTCCCTCTCTTTCTTCATGAGTCCCACTCTCTCTTGTCCGGGCAGCAACACACTCTCCTAGCTACGTTCCCCACAGGCATGTTAACCCCATAAGTGCTGGTCAGAATAAACAAGAAAACATTACTTTTAAACAAAAACTCCCAATGAATTAGTCATGAGCTATACATTATGTTTTTAAACAAAAACACATACCATTTTAAAGGTTGTCAACACTTTTTAAGCAAACCATCCATTAAATGATTTAAATACTATTTATAGTATAAAATATTTTATAGCTGGGTTACATGTAAATGACAGCAACAGCAGGACATGCTAAATGGATAGCAGTGACCTTTACAGAAAACAAGGTGAAATGTTTATGTGCTCAAAAACAGTTTGAGGTGAACTATCCATGTACTGTGTTTATGGTAACTTCAGTAATCTGATTACATTCTCAATCAGCTCACCACCACCAGGGACTAAAACAAAGACAACATCTCAAAGTTGGTTTAAATATTGAACTTAGGCCTATATTGCAATTTAACACAAACAAAGGGTATTTGCATTATACACGTACAAAGTCAGTATATTGAGCAGTTGTTTCTTCAACAAAGCTGATTCGTCCTGGTTCTGTTGTTCTGGTGGAATTTGGAGATTTCATGGAGCAATCATCTCTACTTGAATAACAAGATGAAGGAGAGTCTGTCTCCTTCTGTCTGGATTCATTGGATAGAGATAGGTTCATATATTGAAACTAACAAAGCAATGTATGTCATAGATGGATGCTTGTGTTACCACTCTCTTTGTAAAAGGTTGTATGGAGCATGTATGGTGGGGGGGGGCACAGTATGTTAGGTTGTGATTGTGATTAGATTTAGATTTTGCTTTGTCTCAGATGTTATTCATGCGTTGTATATCTTTTTTTCCAATTAAATGTACTAAAATATAAATATAAACACATAGAAGACCACTTGGAAGACAATAACAAACCTTGTACCACTAGAGAACTTAACAAACCTGGATGGATGCTTTTGTTACCACTCTCTTTGTAAAAGGTTGTATGGAGCATGCATGGGGGGGTATGTTAGATTGTGATTGGTGGAGAGATGGTTCTATTGTTGTCTTTAGCCAATCATTCAAAGTTAATGGCTCCACCCCAGACTCTCTAGTATAAGAAGAGTTGGTACTGGTCATTTTTTGATCATTTCTGACCAGATCTGACTGTGGACTCCAGACTTCAGGTGAAGATGAACTCTCTCAACCTCAACTCTGCTGAACAGGAGGGAAACAAAGACCTTGGTATGTTACTGACTCTCCCTCCCTTTTCATTTCCTCCTGTTCTGACATATTGTTCTGAGTTCTGACATATGTGTCATGTTTGTGTTGCTTTTCCTTTCAAGTAAAACAAATCTCAATATTTATTTCATTCTCAAACTTAATGTTGACCTGTAGCTTTGATGTGAGTTAGATTTAGATAATTTATTATTTGTCTCACAGTTCCTTCAACCACATATTCACTATATGATGCTAAGGCTTTAGTGTATTACATACGTTTTAAGTAACATTTTAATACCTTTATATATTTAGTCATGCAATGAACATTGAAAATAGAATTACCTAAAAGCTTGTGTTGTTGATAAGTTGTTGTGAGCTTGTAGAGCGGTTATTTTAGCAACATTTGGAAATATGATTATTATTTGTAATAAGGTTTTCAGGTAATTGTTAGTTGGCTACTTCCTCAACGCAATGTGGGGATTGTATTTATTTGATTTAATTTATAAAAGGCACAACACATTTGTAAGTTGTTAATTGTGGACATTAACTACTTGCCATGCAATTTTGTGTATGTGAAGTACCTCTCAACAATACTTACTTTGTCTTTGTTTCCAATCCAGTGTTGCATCATCAGTCTGGCTTCCCTGTCCTACCAGAGGTGAATGAACAAAGAAGATTGGCTAAGCAGAAACTACACTTTTGTGATCAGTGTGGAAAACACTTCCCTGACATCTCCAGACTTAAAAAACACCAGAGAATTCACACAGGAGAGAAGCCTTATGGCTGTGATCAGTGTGGACAACACTTCTCTCATATGCATAACCTTAAAGGTCACCAGAGAATGCACACTGGTGAGAAAGCCTATGGATGTGATCAGTGTGGAAAACACTTCTCTCATATGCAGAACCTTAAAAGTCACCAGAGTATTCACACTGGTGAGAAACCCTATGGATGTGATCAGTGTGGACAACACTTCTCCAAAATGCAACACCTTAAAAATCACGAGAAAATTCACACAGGAGAGAAACCCTATGGCTGTGATCACTGTGGACAACACTTCTCTCAAATGACTGCCCTTAAAAGCCACCAGAGAATTCACACTGGGGAGAAACCCTATGGATGTGATCAATGTGGAAAACACTTCTCTGACATGTCCAACCTTAAAATACACCAGAGAATTCACACTGGAGAGAAACCATTTGGATGTGATCAGTGTGGACAGCACTTCTCTCAAATGTCCAGCCTTAAAGGCCACAAGAGAATTCACACTGGAGAGAAACCCTATGGATGTGATCATTGTGGACAGCACTTCTCTCAAATGCCTGCCCTTAAACGCCACCAGAGAATTCACACTGGAGAGAAACCCTATGGATGTGATCAATGTGGAAAACACTTCTCTGACCTGTCCAACTTTAAAAAACACCAGAGAATTCACACTTGAGAGAAACCCTTTATATGTGATCAGTGTGGAAAAGCTTTTAGTCAACCAAATGCTTTAGAAGTTCACAAGGTTGTACACACTGGATTTAAACTGTTCCCATGTGGTAAGTGTGGAAAGAGTTTTACTACTTCAAGACACAGAAAATGTCATGAGAGCGCACACATATGAAAGATAAATCTGATTAGTGTCAACAGTAAGCCAACAGCTTCATTGTAGATGAGCGAAACAGCAACACATCCACATTACCAAGTGTAACATGATGATCATTTATAGTCTTTTTTAAACAATTGTTTGATGGCTAAACTGTGATAAACACATTACATGTATATGAGCATGATTCTAGATGTTTGAATACATGTGTTGATTAATTCCTAGTTAACTTATACTGTTTAAATGAACTTCTTTGTGTAAAGAGTTTTCAGACACATTATTAGAATATAGATGTACAGCACAGCCACCAATGTATGGAATAGTCTAACCCCATCCCTCAAAAAATGCAGTTCGATGGGCCCTTTCAAAACAGCCCTAGAAACTTTCTGGAGGTCAAAAGAGGAGCTAGTACCATTTTCCCTGCGACCCCCCATCCCCTTTTTTGGATATATTTTTTTTTCGTGCTTTTTTGTACATAGTGGTATTTTTTCTCCATATTTTTATGTTGATTTTGAACTGTTTGGCTGCTACTATATATGTCTATGAAATTAATTCAATGACCCCAACGGAAACAAGTCCGCAAGGACTTTTTTTTGTCGGATCTTTTAGACAAAAGTATTATAAATGTAACTGTGTTGTTTTACATTATTTTGCCTAATACAAATTGCAATCAATTAATTCCTAATTAACTTAACATACTGTTTAAATGAAATTCTTTGTGTAAAGAGTTTTCAGACGCATTATTAGAATATGTAGTATATATCTATATTATTTTAGTGTATGGTTCATTACTTCGTTATTATTGTCCTTTTGTTTTGCTGTAGGCCTATTGTCTTTGTGGAACATGTCCTACCAACATGTTGCTGCAGATAGATATAAAGAAATCTCAAAATATGTTTTGAAACAATCGTATTCTTTGTTTCACAGTAATTTGACATGTAGATGTTTGTGTATATTAGATTATTTCTGTTTTGTCTCAGAGGTTGTTCATGCTTTGTGCATTTTACTGTTATTTAAATATGGATATAGATTTTGATTAGTTTTGTCTCAAATTTAAGTTACACACATAGAAGACCACTTGGAAGACAAAAACAAACCTTGTACCACTAGGCAACATAACATTTTAGCCAACATAATAATAATAAGGGATGATGTCCCTTTACTACACCAGCTGCCCGACAACATTTATATAGAAACTGATAATATGACACAGAGGCGGTTCCAGCTTGAAACGTATAACAACGAATATGTGTAACAGTTCTAAATGGGTTAAAGCAAAAAGTGTACGCTCTATATTACGATAGCAATCATTGCTTTAGAGTGGTGCTTCCCAAAGTGATTAGGGGATTATGTCCATGAGTAGAACAGGATTACACACAACATTGGGCTTTTCTTTCAGCTTTATTTTACATTTAAATGACGGCAGGCACGTAGAATGGTTAGTGACCTTTACAGAAATAAATGACAATTTATATTTTACTTTTCAAAGTCAGAGATAGGTTGTGCAGTGGTCTCCCATTACTTGTTGAGACTTCAAAGTCCATGAAGTGAAATGTCCTTGCACCAAATACATTGTATCTTCACTTGTGCTATCGATGGAGTCAACACGTTTCAGAAGTTAGTCTATTTATTTACCGTTGAGTAATATCATAGTTACAAAACAAGGATTAAGGATGAGATGAGATAGTTAGATGAGCTATTGTCCTCCTCTTTGAGGAGGACAATATCTCATACTATACACCTGTATTATGAGATACCACTTTTGATCTTTTTTGGTGAACCAGCCCATCAACACCTAAGATTCATTGAAATGCAAAGTTTGACCAGGTCTATGCAGACGGGTGACTGTTCTGTACAAAACAACAACTGTCCTGTACACAGCTGGTGTTCACAGAAGATGTAGAGACTATCGTTTCAGTTTTTATTTTATTTTATGGTATTTATTTTATATTGTTAATATTTGTTTTCAGGTTTTTGATACCTGTTCAAAGCTGAGAGCTTTAGAGGTTACTACTTTATTAGTTTTTTTTTTTTTTTTAATAATGTCAGTGGGTGCGTGACATTTTCACTACATCCATTGTTTCAAATTGCATTTGAAAAACTCCAGACCAGGCCAGGCAGGCCAGAGGTAAAGTCCATTGCAGTAATCCAGCCAAGAATATACATTTCATTCTCAATCTTACATTTTATTTCATTGTAATTTGACCTGCAGTTTATTAGCTGTAGATTAGTTTGAGACCATTTAAGTTTTGCCTCACAATTTATTCAACCAAATATGCATTATAGAATGCAAGTGGCTTTAGTATTACTTAAGTCTTAAGCAACCACTTAATAACTATTTAGACATACCACTGTCTTCTAGGTACTAAAGTGAACAAAGCTGGTTCTACCTGGTTCTGTTGTTCTGGTGGAATTTGGAGAAATCATGGAGCAATCATCTTAATGGCTCTACTTGAATAACAATGAAGGAGACTCTCATTTACACTAAAGGACGTGAATAGAGTTGTGATTTTACATACAAATAACAGCAGGACCTTTACAAATCATATGTGTGGAATACAGTTACTTTTTCAAAAGCAGTGGAATTGTCCAAAGCCCTCCTATGAGAGACAGACCATATTCTCAATTAGCTCACCACCACCTGGGACTAAAACAAAGACAACATCTCAAAGTTGGTTTAAAGATTGAACTTATATTGCAATGTTGCATTATACACGTACAAAGTCAGTATAGTGAGCAGTTGTTTCTTCAACAAAGCTGGTTCTACCTGGTTCTGTTGTTCTTGTGGAATTTGGAGATGTCATGGAGCAATCATCTCTACTTGAATAACAAGATGAAGGAGAGTCTGTCTCTTTCTGTCTGGATTCATTGGACAGAGATAAGTTCATATATTGAAACTAACAAAGCAATGTATGTCATAGATGGATGCTTTTGTTACCACTATTTTTGTAAAAGGTTGTATGGAGCATGTATGGGGGGGCACAGTATGTTAGGTTGTGATTGTGATTAGATTTAGATTTGTCTCCGATGTTATTCATGCTTTGCACATCAATTAAATGTACTAAAATATACATTATACACAGAATACCACTTGGAAGACAATAAAACCACTCTCTTTGTAAAAGGTTGTATGGAACATGTATGGGGGGGGGGGGCAAAGTATGTTAGATTGTGATTGGTGGAGAGATGGTTCTATTGTTGTCTTGGCCAATCATTCAAAGCCGTTAATGGCTCCACCCCAGACTCTCTAGTATAAGAAGAGTTGGTACTGGTCATTTTTTTCCACAGCTCCTCCAGGATATCAATCATTTCTGACCAGATCTGACTGTGGACTCCAGACTTCAGGTGAAGATGAACTCTCTCAACCTCAACTCTTCTGAACAGGAGGGAAACAAAGACCTTGGTATGTTACTGACTCTCCCTCCTTTTTCATTTCCTCATGTTCTGACATATTGTTCTGAGTTCTGACATATGTGTCATGTTTGTGTTGCTTTTCCTTTCAAGTAAAACAAGTCTCAATATTTATTTTATTCTCAAACTTAATGTTGACCTGTAGCATTGATGTGAGTTAGATTTAGATCATTTATTATTTGTCTCACAGTTCCTTCAACCACATATTCACTATATGATGCTAAGACTTTAGTGTATTAAGTAACAGCTATATTACCTTTATATTTAGTCATGCAATAAACATCGAAAATAGCATTACCTAAAAGTTTGCAATGTGTTGTTGATAAGTTGTTGTGAGCTGGTAGAGCGGTTGTTTTAGCCACATTTGGAAATATGATTATTATTTGTAATAAAGTTTTAAGGTAATTGTTAGTTGGCTACTTCCTCAACATAATGTGGGGATTTTATTTATATGCACAACACATTTGTAAGTTGTGCATATAAATTGTGGACATTAACTACTTGCCATGCAATTTTGTGTATGTGAAGTACCTCTCAACAATACTTACTTTGTCCTTGTTTCCAATCCAGTGTTGCATCATCAGTCAAGATTGGCTAAGCAGAAACTACACTTTTGTGATCAGTGTGGAAAACACTTCCCTAACATCTCCAGACTTAAAATACACCAGAGAATTCACACGGGAGAGAAACCTTATGGCTGTGATCAGTGTGGAAAACACTTCTCTCAAATGGGCCACCTTAAAAGCCACCAGAGAATGCACACTGGAGATAAAGCCTATGGATGTGATCAGTGTGGAAAACACTTCTCTCATATGCATAACCTTAAACGCCACCAGAGTATTCACACTGGTGAGAAACCCTATGGGTGTGATCAGTGTGGACAACACTTCTCTCATATGACTAACCTTAAAAGTCACCAGAGTATTCACACTGGTGAGAAACCCTATGGATGTGATCAGTGTGGACAACACTTCTCTCTAATGGCCCACCTTAAAAGTCACCAGAGTATTCACACTGGTGAGAAACCCTATGGGTGTGATCAGTGTGGAAAACACTTCTCCAAAATGCAGCACCTTAAAAGCCACACGAGAATTCACACTGGAGAGAAACCCTATGGTTGTGATCAGTGTGGACTGCACTTCTCTCAAATGTCCATCCTTAAAGGCCACAAGAGAATTCACACTGGAGAGAAACCATATGGATGTGATCAGTGTGGACAGCACTTCTCTCAAATGTCCAGCCTTAAAGGCCACAAGAGAATTCACACTGGAGAGAAACCCTATGGATGTGATCAGTGTGGACAGCACTTCTCTCAAATGTCCAGCCTTAAAGGCCACAAGAGAATTCACACTGGAGAGAAACCCTATGGATGTGACCAGTGTGGACAACACTTCTCTGAAATGAAGAGCCTTAAAAGCCAAAAGAGAATTAACACTGGAGAGAAACCTTATGGGTGTGATCATTGTGGACAACACTTCTCTCAAATGCCTGTGGAAACAGAAAATGTCATGAGCGCACACATATGAAAGATACATCTGATTAGTGTCAACAGTAAGACCACAGCTTAATTATAGACGACGAGAAACATCAGCACATCCACATTACAAGTATAACACGATGATCAATTATAGTATTTTTTAAACAATTGTTTGATGGCTAAATTGTCATAAACACATTACATGTATAAGAGCATGTTGATTCTAGATGTTAGAATATATGTGTTGATTAGGACCCTCTCAGGGGCCCTGATTCAGCCCCTTTTTGACTATGCTTGCTCCTCTTGGTACTCCAACACCTCAGTGTCACTGAAGACTAAGCTTCAAACCTCCCTAAACAAACTGATTCGACTACTTCTCAGACTGGGGCCCATGACCCACCTCTCTCCCACTCACTTTGCCAGCCTAGGCTGGCTCAGGATGGAAGACAGGGTTAAACAACTAAAAATGGGACTGATCTTCAAAATTGTAAATGCAGATTTGGTCGAAATGCCCTTATACCCGCATATCTGTATAAATACCTCGAAAAGGTTAGTGACACCCACAGTCACGAAACTAGAGGGAGCTTAAACAACAATCTGGTACCACCCACCCATAAAACACATTCTCCTTCTACAGCACAGCCACCAAGGTATGGTTGCTACTATATATGTCTATGAAATTAATTCAAGGACCCCAACGGAAACAAGTCAGCAATGACTTTTTGGTCGGACCTTTTAGACAAAAGTATTATAAATGTAACTGTGTTGTTTTACATTATTTTGCCTAATACAAATTGCAATCAATTAATTCCTAGTTAACTTAACATACTGTTTAAATGAACTTATTTGTGTAAAGCGTTTTCAGACACATTATTAGAATATAGATGTAGTATCTATCTATATGATTTTGTGTAATGGTTCATTACTTAGAGCTTACCAGGATTTAGTATTATTGTCCTTTTGTTATGCTGTATTGTCTTTGTGGAACATGTCCCTACCAACATGTTGCTGCAGATAGAAATAAACAAATCTCAAAATACGTTTTGAATCAATCTTATTCTTTGTTTCACAGTCATTTGACCTGTAGATGTTTGTGTGGATTAGATTATTTCTGTTTTGTCTCAGATGTTGTTCATGCTTTGTGCATTTTACTGTTAATATGGCTATAGATTTAGTTTTGTCTCAAATTTAAGTTACACACATAGAAGACCACTTGGAAGACAATAACAAACCTGGTACCACTAGAGAACATAACATTTTAGCCAACATAATAATAGGCTCTATGCACAGCAGCCATATTATCACTTCCTTCCCAGGTGTTGCCAATGATACTAATGAAGGCTCTGTTCCATTTAGTCCAGCACAGTGGTTTCCACGACCCCCATAACTCTGAGAGTGTACAAATTGAACCAAATGGGCCCGTAAGGGTCCATTTGGTTCCAGGTGCCCGACAACATATTATATAGCAACTACTAATATGACACAGAGGCGGTTTCAGCTTGAAACGTATAACAACGAATGTGTAACAGTTCTAAATGGGTTAAAGCAAAAAGTGTACGCTCTATATTACGATAGCAATCATTGCTTTAGAGCGGTGCTTCCCAAAGTGATTAGGGGATTAGGTCCATGATGGAGTCCACACGTTTCAAAAGTTAGTCTATTTATTTACCGTTGAGTAATATCATACTTACAAAACAAGGATTAAGGATGAGATGAGACATTGAGATGCCCTGCCAAGGTAAAGAGCATTAACTACGAAAACAAAAATCACTGAAAAATGGGTTTAAAAGTGATTCAACTGGTCAGCCAAATGAGATATCGGCATATAAGTGATATTACACTTTTTGTACATAGTGGTATTTTTTCTCCGTATTTTTATGTTGATTTTGAACTGTTTGGCTGCTACTATATATGTCTATGAAATTAATTCAATGACCCCAACGGAAACAAGTCCGCAAGGACTTTTTTTTGTCGGATCTTTTAGACAAAAGTATTATAAATGTAACTGTGTTGTTTTACATTATTTTGCCTAATACAAATTGCAATCAATGAATTCCTAATTAACTTAACATACTGTTTAAAGGAAATTCTTTGTGTAAAGAGTTTTCAGACGCATTATTAGAATATGTAGTATATATCTATATTATTTTAGTGTATGGTTCATTACTTCATTATTATTGTCCTTTTGTTTTGCTGTAGGCCTATTGTCTTTGTGGAACATGTCCTACCAACATGTTGCTGCAGATAGATATAAAGAAATCTCAAAATACGTTTTGAAACAATCGTATTCTTCGTTTCACAGTAATTTGACATGTAGATGTTTGTGTATATTAGATTATTTCTGTTTTGTCTCAGAGGTTGTTCATGCTTTGTG
Organism: Gymnoscopelus microlampas; assembly: GCF_963454915.1. NCBI lineage: Eukaryota > Metazoa > Chordata > Actinopteri > Myctophiformes > Myctophidae > Gymnoscopelus > Gymnoscopelus microlampas. The sequence goes on along the minus strand of NC_139956.1, from coordinate 40,792,644 downwards.
CATTTTACTGTTATTTAAATATGGATATAGATTTTGATTAGTTTTGTCTCAAATTTAAGTTACACACATAGAAGACCACTTGGAAGACAAAAACAAACCTTGTACCACTAGGCAACATAACATTTTAGCCAACATAATAATAATAAGGGATGATGTCCCTTTACTACACCAGCTGCCCGACAACATTTATATAGAAACTGATAATATGACACAGAGGCGGTTCCAGCTTGAAACGTATAACAACGAATATGTGTAACAGTTCTAAATGGGTTAAAGCAAAAAGTGTACGCTCTATATTACGATAGCAATCATTGCTTTAGAGCGGTGCTTCCCAAAGTGATTAGGGGATTATGTCCATGACTAGAACAGGATTACACACAACATTGGGCTTTTCTTTCAGCTTTATTTTACATTTAAATGACGGCAGGCAAGTAGAATGGTTAGTGACCTTTACAGAAATAAATGACAATTTATATTTTACTTTTCAAAGTCAGAGATAGGTTGTGCAGTGGTCTCCCATTACTTGTTGAGACTTCAAAGTCCATGAAGTGTAATGTCCTTGCACCAAATACATTGTATCTTCACTTGTGCTATCGATGGAGTCAACACGTTTCAGAAGTTAGTCTATTTATTTACCGTTGAGTAATATCATAGTTACAAAACAAGGATTAAGGATGAGATGAGATAGTTAGATGAGCTATTGTCCTCCTCTTTGAGGAGGACAATATCTCATACTATACACCTGTATTATGAGATACCACTTTTGATCTTTTTTGGTGAACCAGCCCATCAACACCTAAGATTCATTGAAATGCAAAGTTTGACCAGGTCTATGCAGACGGGTGACTGTTCTGTACAAAACAACAACTGTCCTGTACACAGCTGGTGTTCAACAAACAGAAGATGTAGAGACTATCGTTTCAGTTTTTATTTTATGGTATGTATTTTATATTGTTAATAGTTGTTTTCAGGTTTTTGATACCTGTTCAAAGCTGAGAGCTTTAGAGGTTACTACTTTATTAGTTTGTGTTTTTTTTTTAATAATGTCAGTGGGTGCGTGACATTTTCACTACATCTATTGTTTCAAATTGCATTTGAAAAACTCCAGACCAGGCCAGGCAGGCCAGAGGTAAAGTCCATTGCAGTAATCCAGCCAAGAATATACATTTCATTCTCAATCTTACATTTTATTTCATTGTAATTTGACCTGCAGTTTATTTGCTGTAGATTAGATTGAGACCATTTAAGTTTTGCCTCAAAATGTATTCATCCAAATATGCATTATAGAATGCAAGTGGCTTTAGTATTACTTAAGTCTTAAGCAACCACTTAATAACTATTTAGACATACCACTGTCTTCTAGGTACTAAAGTGAACAAAGCTGTTTCTACCTGGTTCTGTTGTTCTGGTGGAATTTGGAGAAATCATGGAGCAATCATCTTAATGGCTCTACTTGAATAACAATGAAGGAGACTCTCATTTACACTAAAGGACGTGAATAGAGTTGTGATTTTACATACAAATAACAGCAGGACCTTTACAAATCATATGTGTGGAATACAGTTACTTTTTCAAAAGCAGTGGCATTGTCCAAAGCCCTCCTATGAGAGACAGACCATATTCTCAACTAGACGCGTCGCAATTCCGGGGAAATTGCAGAGTGTGGTTGCGCCGACGCCGGTCGCGGGTCGCGGCCGCCGGGACTCGAGGAATACGCCGGGAGGAATATTGTCGGAGGCTGCGCCAATTACATTGTGTCGTCACTCCTGAGATCGCTTGCGTTTCATTTTGAGAGGATCGATCCCCCCAAAATAAGGTTTTTGCATCAAACGGTTACATTTTGAGCATTCGTGGCGCCCCCTATGGATCAAAGTAGAAATGCTTTTGGGGATTGGTTTAGTATACCACTCTCGACATGTGATTCAAATTTGGGATTGACCGGACGTTTCGTTCGTGATTTATGGCCTTTTTGGTCAAACGGGCCCCTCCCGCTAACTTTGGAAGCCATTTACGGACGAACGGTAAGGACAATCAAAATGCCGTTTGGATATCTTTACCGCATGGGTCCATAGATCATGTGTACCGATTTGTGTGAGATTAGGACAAAATTTGAAGGAAAAGGAGCAAAAAGTGTGTTTTGAAGGAAATTCAAAATGGCGGAAAATCTATCCTGACGCAAATGGGCGTGGCCTATATGGGGAGATGCGTCGGGACCCAAGGAATCCAGGTGAAAAGAAATTTTGATTTTACGACCTACGGTTCAAGAGTTATAGGCCAAAAGGTAAAGTGGGCTGTTATAGCGCCACCATGTGGCCGATTGGTGTAATTATTTTTCTAATAATTTTGGACTAAATTATGAACCTCCCTTCCAAATGTGGTAACTGTAGCTCTTACGGTTTCTGAGAAAAAAATACTTGAATGGGAGTTTTTGCAATTCCCATTAAAGTGGATGGGGAAATTTAATGCACTAATAAATCAATATCAAAAAATCTATCCTGACGCAAATGGACGTGACCTATATGGGGAGATGCGTCGTGACCCAAGGAATCCAGGTGAAAAGAAATTTTGATTTTAGGACCTACGGTTCAAGAGTTATAGGCCAAAAGGTAAAGTGGGCTGTTATAGCGCCACCATGAGGCCGAATGGTTTAATTATTTTTTCAATAATTTCGGATAATATTATGAACCTTCCCTCCGAATTTGGTAGCTCTAGCTCTTACGGTTTCTGAGAAAAAAATACTTGAATGTGAATTTTTTCACTTTTACATTAAAGTGGATGGGGAAATTTAATGCACTAATAAATCAATATCAATTAAACTATTTAACCAATCCCTTAGCCCTATACACGCGCACGATTCCCGATTTAGACGGTCATTTTGATATATGGCACAACATTAGGGGATAAAAACTGTGGGAGGAGATGCGCTCTAAAGTATTGTTTATCTATAAAGAAATAAAGAAATAAAGAAATAAAGAAATAAAGAAATAAAGTGTATAGAGTACAATAGTCTGGTTGCCCTGTTGGGCAACCACACTAATTAGCTCACCACCACCTGGGACTAAAACAAAGACAACATCTCAAAGTTGGTTTAAAGATTGAACTTATATTGCAATGTTGCATTATACACGTACAAAGTCAGTATAGTGAGCAGTTGTTTCTTCAACAAAGCTGGTTCTACCTGGTTCTGTTGTTCTTGTGGAATTTGGAGATGTCATGGAGCAATCATCTCTACTTGAATAACAAGATGAAGGAGAGTCTGTCTCTTTCTGTCTGGATTCATTGGACAGAGATAGGTCAGGTTCATATATTGAAACTAACAAAGTTAGCTTTTGCTTTTGTTACCACTCTTTTTGTAAAAGGTTGTATGGAGCATGTATGGGGGGGCACAGTATGTTAGGTTGTGATTGTGATTAGATTTAGATTTGTCTCCGATGTTATTCATGCTTTGCACATCAATTACATGTACTAAAATATACATTATACACAGAATACCACTTGGAAGACAATAAAACCACTCTCTTTGTAAAAGGTTGTATGGAGCGTGTATGGGGGGGGGGGGGGTAAAGTATGTTAGATTGTGATTGGTGGAGAGATGGTTCTATTGTTGTCTTGGCCAATCATTCAAAGCCGTTAATGGCTCCACCCCAGACTCTCTAGTATAAGAAGAGTTGGTACTGGTCATTTTTTTCCACAGCTCCTCCAGGATATCAATCATTTCTGACCAGATCTAGCCTGGGCATCGTTCCTTTTCGTGTCTATGATCCGGTCGGGAGCGGAAGTTGCCCTACGTCACCGCACTACGTCATACGCGTCATCACCCGACCGGATCGCGACAAACCGGAAAGACGTCTCACCCCAAAACAGCTCCGTCCACGATCAAGGGCATTGTAATTTTTACGGCCTACCCAATAAAATCCTTGATGCGGCGTAGTTTATCTTACATTTAAACTACAAAATAATATATAAATGTGAGTGTACTTTCCGGAGACTATTTAGCGTCTGTTCACCTTTTTTTATCCCACGGGGAAATTATATTCTCATAGCAGGCTACGAGAGAGCGAGTCACGCATGCGCAAGTAGTTGTTAAATGCTGTTGACAAACTATCGTGTAGTCAGTCTCTAGCAAAACATTGTAAACATGGCATCACCCGAAAAAACACCAACCAAAACGGTCAAAGAAGACCCAACAAGGCGCAAACGAATGGGAAAGGAATTGCCCCGTTCAAGACGTTCGCTTTTTGAAGATTCAACAAGTGGAGACGCAGAATTACCATTGGCAGCTGAAATAACGGTAATGTAACATGTATTACACTGGGTGTATAATGTAGAATAAGCATGGATAATAGTTTGCAATAATCTAAAATACTGTGTCCTGTAACACTACATAAAAATGGCTTGACTTTGGCTGAAATCCCAATCATGACATTTGATTTAATAATATTACATTTGTTTTTTTTTGCTTTTATACTGCTCACAATCACAAACGATCAGCTGTGCATAGTTCCCATCGTTATGTAATTTCAATAGTAAAAAAAGGGGGGGAGGGAGAAAGGAGATCAGTCAAAGAAAACAAACAGAACATTGATATAACGTTATTACTATACTAGTCAATGGGCCAGACGAGATCTCGGTCTCACTGAAGGTGGCAAAGGTTACTTTTAATTTTTAAAAAGCTCTATGTCTGTAAATAATATATTTTTATGATAACCCTTCCTGAGTCACAGCAAAATTAGTGTTATCAGCTTCTAAAGTTACCCTCCCCCATTTAAAATGTGCATTTTAGACATGGGAGCATATCTTGGTATTGGCTCATGTTCAGGTCAGGACAGGACATATATCAATATGTTTTACTATAGTGTTTAGCACACATTTTCCCACCATTTTCGCATAAACCACATATTTTCTCTTAGTCCTGTGGCATCAAGAAACATCACAGACACAAACCACAATAACTGGTATACTGGCATGACCCTAAGGATTCAGGAATTGTATAATTTACCCATATGCTGGTGATTTTCAGCCTAATATTAAACAAGCACTTTTTATGAGAAATCGACAGGGCCATAGGCCTATCTGAAATAACAACACTTAACCTCCCAAAACATTGATACAAAAGGTTTTTCAATTGATTCTGTTACCTCCACGCATGCTTGAGAACATCCAAAAAACATCACAGAAAGGTGTCATTTTCTAGATGTTGTCTAAGATGGCTGTTGGGAGCTTATCTCAAATACTATTCAACTTATAAAGGTGTTTTTGGTGTGTAACCCTAGGTTTTAGGTTTAGACACCAGAGCTTAGACACATAGAGCTTCTCAAAAATGATAAGGAACCTTTGGCCACCTTCAGTGACACCGACATCTCATCTGGCCAATGGATTATACATGTCGACAGTATAATGGTAATACTGTAATTACCTAATAATAATTCCCAGCAACAGAAAGTCAAAGTACAAATGCCACTTTGAAGTCAATTGTAATTTAGACTTCACACACCATCCATGTTTGCCCAAATCACATGAAGTACACTGTGTTTTTATCAATAAGTAGATTGGGAAACTCTGATGTTAAGGTCATGGTAGGCATTAGGCATAGGCAATTATATGTAATGATTTACATATTGGCCCACCAAAGATTGAATGATCGAGTTATTCCACACCTCTGGCTTTTTATTATGTATGTATTTCCTGCTCATTTAGGATGTTACCAGAGTCATATGCTGACATAGACAGGCAGAGGTGGATACATACATGCATGAAGGGGAGTAATGCTTGTTTGGAAGGCTGTAGGTCATAAATACCTTAGATTTCCTTATCTCCAGAGGAGAGAGAGAGAGGCTCAGATGACATGGGGGGTGAGGGGTAGGCGACGCGTGCTATTGGAAGATAAAGTAAAGTGACTTCCAGGGGGTCCTATCTCCCTTTGTGTGTGTGAGCTTTGAGGGAGACATTCAGTTTCATTGTTGGAGTTGAAGATGATAGAAGTTTATAACCTGACCTGGTCAAGATCTAGTTAGTGGAATGTGAGCCTACTTGCAGGATTGAATTTAGACTAAGTTAAACTGGCCTTGTTGGTAATATGTGTGATTACTGACCTGGTTAGACTGTTAGTGGAATGTTTGTCCATAGTAAATAAAATGCACCAAAGGCACAGGTCTGAGCAATAACTACTTGATACTCCTCCCAACTCAAAGCCTATTTCAGAGGGCATTAGTCGACCACATGCATGAGTAGTTGCGCCTGGTTGATTTCTGAACACTCTTACTTATTGTAGGTGGTGTAGTCCTTGGGCCAAACCCCAAAATCTCACATATCGCTACCACCTGGGATGGCAAATTCTAGTTTGGATTTTTTTATTCCTATACATCCCTAGATATTATTTTTGTATGATAGACCTTCCTGAGGCCCAGCTAAATTGGGGTTATCAGCTGCTAAAGTTACCACCCCCCATTGAAAAATGGCATTTTAGACACATGTGCATATCTTGGTATTGGCTCACGTTCAGGGCATATTACAATGTTTTATATTTTATGTTTGGTATCATTTTTAAGGGGACACTTTGAGCTTTCATTCGAGCCCTTTGGTGACTATGTATGATAAGTACAGTGGTCACTGGAGCGCTTCAAACAATTTCCGCCTAAACCATATATTTTCTTTTAGTTCTGTGGCATCAAGAAACATCAGAGACACAAAACACAACAACTGGAATACTGACATGACCCTAAGGATTCAGGAAATGTATAATTTACCCATAGTATTTCATTCTGGGGTGGTCATTTTCAGCCTTATCTTAAACAAGCACTTTTTATGAGAAATAGACCGGTCAATAGGCATATAAGAAAGAGTACCACTAAACCTCCCTAAACATTGATACAAAAGGGTTTTCAATTGATTCTGGTACCTTTAGGCATGCTTGAGAACATCCCAAACATCCAGGAAAATATACTTAGCAGAAAGGCATAATAAAGATGCCATCCAAGATGGTCATGCAGTTCTGGGCAAGAACCATGCAGTGTTTTGCATGCAGTACAAATATGTAATTTCTGCCTATTGTAAAAAGGAGACCACTTCTAGGAGAGGAGACTGCATCTATAGCTGTATGAGACCACTGTACTGTATCTAGACCACCACACTGTATCTATTGCTATCTGAGACCACTTTACTGTATCTAGAGACCACTGTATTGTGTATATATACCACTGTACTGCATCTATTGCTATATGAGACCACTGTATTGCATCTAGACCACTGTGCTGCATCTATATCCCACTGTACTGAATCTATAAACCACTGTACTGCATATATAGACTAGCTACTGTATCTATAGACTGCTGTACTGTATCGATAGACCACTGTAGTGCATCTGTAGACCATGTAGTGCATCTGTAGACCCCTGTCGTGATCTGTAGACCCCTCTAGTGTGTCTGTAGACCCCTCTAGTATGTCTGTAGACTACTGTCGTGATCTGTAGACATCTCTGGACACCGATACTGCATCTGTAGACCCCTCTACTGCATCTGTAGACCACTCTAGTGCATCTGTAGACCACTCTAGTGCATCTGTAGACCACTCTACTGCATCTGTAGACCACTCTAGTGCATCTGTAGACCCCTCTACTGCATCTGTAGACCACTCTAGTGCATCTGTAGACCACTCTAGTGCATCTGTAGACCTCTCTACTGCATCTGTAGACCACTCTACTGCATCTGTAGACCACTCTAGTGCATCTGTAGACCCCTCTACTGCATCTGTAGATCACTCTAGTGCATCTGTAGACCACTCTACTGCATCTGTAGACCCCTCTACTGCATCTGTAGACCACTCTACTGCATCTGTAGATCACTCTAGTGCATCTGTAGACCCCTATACTGCATCTGTAGACCACTCTAGTGCATCTGTAGACCACTCTAGTGCATCTGTAGACCACTCTACTGCATCTGTAGACCACTCTAGTGCATCTGTAGACCACTCTACTGCATCTGTAGACCACTCTACTGCATCTGTAGACCACTCTAGTGCATCTGTAGACCCCTCTACTGCATCTGTAGACCACTCTACTGCATCTGTAGACCACTCTACTGCATCTGTAGACCACTCTAATGCATCTGTAGATCACTCTAGTGCATCTGTAGACCACTCTACTGCATCTGTAGATCACTGTACTGCATCTACCGAGCCTTTGTGGCGACATAGTCATGTTAAATGTGCTTTATATATACATGTTTAAAGCTGTGTTGAGTTGAGATGCAGTATAGTGGTCTATACAGTACAGTGGTCAATGTATGTGGTCTATAGATGCAGTACAATGGTCTATACATGCAGTACAGTAGTTTATAGATTCAGTACAGTGGGATTGGATGCAGCACAGTGGTTTATAGATTCAGTACAGTGGGATATAGATGCAGCACAGTGGTCTAGATGCAATACAGTGGTCTCTAGATACAGTAAAGTGGTCTCATATAGCAATAGATACAGTGCGGTGGTATATATACAATACAGTGGTCTCTAGATACATTAAAGTGGTCTCATATAGCAATAGATACAGTGCGGTGGTATATATACAATACAGTGGTCTCTAGATACAGTAAAGTGGTCTCATATAGCAATAGATACAGTGTGGTGGTCTAGATACAGTACAGTGGTTTCTAGATACAGTACAGTGGTCCCATACAACTATAGATGCATTCTCCTCTCCAAGAAGTGGTCTCCTTTTTACAATAGGCAGAAATTACATATTTATACTGCATGCAAAACACTGCATGGTTCTTGCCCAGAACTGCATGAGATAGGCATACATTTGGCATGTCTGTACAGGACAGGCTTGTAGGTATCCATTTAACCCATTTTCATTCACATATATTGAGGTGACAGCTCAAGGGACCATTTGGAAAATGGTGATGGTCGTTTTTCCCTCGCCAAAATGTTGTCTTAACTTTGAATCATTAGGTATTTAGCCCCCTTCCCGACAAGGTAGCATGACAAGGTTGGTCCCATTGGAAACCTGAGGTTGTCTGGAATCAAATGGTATCTCTATCTTTGGGCTACGTCTAAATTTGAGTGTTCCACAGTCTCCGAAAGACAGTCTCGCCGGCGTTCCAGCCAGCCATCCCGCAGGTCTCATAGGGTTAATAAAACATTGAAAAAAACACACTTGGGACCACTTTTTTTCTTGGGATCATCAAAATCCCAATATTAGAGGTCCTATGGATGCCAAAAATCAAAACTAGAAAAAAAAATAAGCAGTCGCGCGTGGACCCCTCCTAGGGCCTCTACTACTTCAGCTTTGATTCCTGAAAAAACTGCTCCACCACCAAATAGGCCACACCCACTTCATCAACTACTTTAATTGGACACAGGTTTGTTTAATTTATTAAAAAAAAGGAGCAGTGTGATGTCCAAAAAGTGTGTTATATAACTTTTAATATGTTGTTGGCTATGAATGAAAATCCGCCTATAGAGAAAAATAACAACATGTCAAAAAATATAAAAAGCTGCTCCTATGGAAAGTCTATCATATTTTCATTTACTTATATTGGCCCAAAAAACAATTTAGTATAGGTAAGGTTTTGCCAACTTAGTGGTAGCGATATCTCGTCTGGCCCAAGGACTAGTGGGAATTGTTATTGTTTGTGTAATACTTATTTCTGTTCTATTAGGGTGCTGCTGCATCAGCCCCCTCGTCTGCTGTAATGCCACAAGAGATGTCAGAAGATAGCACTCCACTGACATTCCCAGACGCTGTCCAGGTTTGTAATTTCCCTAAATGTAAAATCTGGTGTAATGTATGTGTTAATTTTCTACATGTTATTCTACTGGTCAATTTAATGTACAGATGGCGATTGTCTCTGAAGAGCATTCTTATACTGTACCTCCTGCCTCACCTGCTTTTATGCCGCGGATCATCGGGGTGCGGCCGGGCGGAAAGAGGGGGCATTTAAAGACAGAATGCAAAGTAAGTGACAAAGAATAGCATTAGTCCATCATGCACCAGTATGGCTGTCATTGTCATTTTTTATGTTTAATGTTTTCTACTGGTGTATTCAATGCTCAGACGGAGAATGTCTCTGAAGACCTTGCTTCTGCTGCTCCTCCTGCCTCACCTATTGTATTACGATACAAACACCTACAGAAAGTAAACTCATACATTTAATTGTAATAACTTTCTTGAATAGCAATATTAGTCCCTCATGAGCAAGGGTGATTGTCATAACCATCTGGGTGGAGATTGTTTGTGATTTGGTCTAATACCTTTTTATTCTATCAGCGTACTAGGGCCACTTCAGCAACACCTGTTGACCCTTCATCGGCCCCCTCGTCTGCTGTAATACAACAAGGCATGACTCCACTGACATTCCCAGAGTCTGTCCAGGTTTGTCATCTTCCTAAATGTAAAATCTGGTGTAATGTACCTGTGATGTATGGGTAAAGTGTGTACATGTTATTCTACTGGTATATTTAATGTACAGATCAGACCAGTTTCTGGAGCGAGGAGAAGCTCAAAGATTCCAGTGATGTGGTCTCCTACAAAAGTAAAGGTTTGTCTTGAAAACATTCAGTGGCACGTGAATTCTCCGCCACGTTTTCTAAAGTCTCATGACGTTGTCTGTGTTTGTGGGCATGGTAAGCAACCCTTCATTACATTTGTGCCACCATAGAGGCACATCGAGTAACCACTTCTACTATTAAATATGTATAGTTGTTTAAAATTATTATTATTTGTAATATGTTTTATTTTTTTTCCTGTTAGGGTGCAGCTCTGGGTCTTTTAACAAAGGCACCTACTGCATCAGCAGCCCCGCCTGCTGTAGGGCAACAGGACCCGACAGTCCCACACTCTGCTCAGGTTTGTCTTTTTCCTGTGTAGAGATGGTTACATATCAAGAAAAAGAAATTACTAATAAGATGTACTTATTAAGAAAGAAATGATGTGAAACTCTTATTTGTATCTTTGTGGTTCTATTTCATACGTAATTTCAGAAAGCTGTTGACAGACCAGTTTCTGAAGAGCAGAAAAGGTCTGAGGTTGCAAGGTCTCCTACAAAGGTAAAGGTTTGTCTTGATAAATTGCAGTGGCACATGAATTCCCCGCCACGTTTTCTCAAATCACATGACGTTCTCTGTGTTTTGGCACCTTTCATGTTATGGGCATGGTAAGCAACCATTTATTACATTTGCGCCACATTGGGGCGTATTGAACATTTTTTTTACTATATTTGTATTTGGAGAGAATTTGTATTGCATGTTTAATATGTTTCTGTTATATTAGGATGCTGCTAGGGGCCTTTTTGCAAAGACTTCTTCAGCATCCTTCATGCCTGCTGTAATGCAACAGGAAGTTGCCTCTCCACTGACACTCCCAGTGTCTGGCCAGGTTTGTTTTTTCACTTTTTAAAGTTCACAGCCATATTGTGTTTTACAGCAAACAATAACAAAATTAAGAATACTTGGATTAAAGAAAAGGTGTTTGGTCTCCATTAAAAGTGTCCTTGTGTTAATATTTTTACAACATTTCAGAAAGCTGACGTCAGACCAGTTTCTGGAGCGAGGAGAAGCTCAAAGATTCCAGTGATGTGGTCTCCTACAAAAGTAAAGGTTTGTCTTGAAAACATTCAGTGGCACGTGAATTCTCCGCCACGTTTTCTAAAGTCTCATGACGTTGTCTGTGTTTGTGGGCATGGTAAGCAACCCTTCATTACATTTGTGCCACCATAGAGGCACATCGAGTAACCACTTCTACTATTAAATATGTATAGATGGTTAAAATTAGTATTATTTGTAATATGTTTTATTATTTTTCATATTAGGGTGCTGCTCTGGGTCTTTTAACAAAGGCACCTACTGCATCAGCAGCCCCGCCTGCTGTAGGGCAACAGGACCCGACAGTCCCACTCTCTGCTCAGGTTTGTCGTTTTCCTGTGTAGAGATGGTTACATATCAAGAAAAAGAAATTACTAATAAGATGTACTTATTAAGAAAGAAATGATGTGAAACTCTTATTTGTATCTTTGTGGTTCTATTTCATACGTAATTTCAGAAAGCTGTTGACAGACCAGTTTCTGAAGAGCAGAAAAGGTCTGAGGTTGCAAGGTCTCCTACAAAGGTAAAGGTTTGTCTTGATAAATTGCAGTGGCACATGAATTCCCCGCCACGTTTTCTCAAATCACATGACGTTCTCTGTGTTTTGGCACCTTTCATGTTATGGGCATGGTAAGCAACCATTTATTACATTTGCGCCACATTGAGGCGTATTGAATAACATTTTTTACTGTATTTGTATTTGGAGAGAATTTGTATTGTATGTGTAATATGTTTATATTCTCTTAGGATGCTGCTACGCGCATTTTAGTAAAGGAATCTAACGCATCCTCCTCGCCTCCTGTAATGCACCGGGAAGTTACCACTCCACTGGCACTCCCTGTGTCTGTCCAGGTTTGTTTTTTCCTTCTTAAGGACATTTCAAAAGGGGAGCGGCCGACGCGACTATGTAATTTATTTTCTATGAGAGGCGGGCGATTATCTGGGACACGTGGATAAGTTGGGGGGCGGTGAGGCCGGCGGGCGCGGTCCCGTGAAATTCTCGCGCTTGTGCACGGCAAAAGCTGGATTGCGGTCAGCCTTTGTGTTCCCCACACCACACAGGAGGACAAAAAACGCCCGCGTCCACCGCTCCCCTTCTGTCGCGACCTTTAGAGTTGACCGACGTATTGTGTTTTACAGCAAGCAATAACGAAATAATGATAACGTGTATTTCAAAAACTGGTGTTTGGTCTCCATTAAAAGTGTCCATGTATTAATATTTTTACAACATTTCAGAAAGCTGAAGTCAGACCTGTTTCTGGAACGCGTAGAGGCTCAGAGATTACAGTCATGTGGTCTCCTACAAAAGTAAAGGTTTGTCTTGATAAAATGAAGTGGCACATGAATTCTCTGCCATGTTTTCCAAAATCACATGCGGTTTTCTGTGTTTGGGGACCTCTCATGTTATGGGCATGGTAAGCAACCCTTTATTACATTTGTGCCACCATAGAGGCACATTGAGTAACAACTTGTACTATTAAATATGTATAGATGGTTAGAATTGTTATTGTTTGTGTAATATGTATTTTTCTTTTACCTATTAGGGCGCTGCTAGGGATCTTTTAACGAAAAAACCTACTGCATCAGCAGCCCCGCCTGCTCTAGGGCAACAGGACACGACAGTCCCACACTCTGCTCAGGTTTGTCTTTTTCCTGTGTAGAGATGGCCTCTGTATGGTGTTAAATAGCAAGAAAAATAAACTACTAATAAGATGAACTTATTAAAAAAGAAATGATGTGAAACTCTTATTTGTATCTTTGTGGTTCTATTTCATACGTAATTTCAGAAAGCTGTTGGCAGACCAGTTTCTGGAGAGCAGAAAAGGTCTGAGGTTGCATTCTTGTGGTGTCCTACAAAGGTAAAGGTTTGTCTTGATAAATTGCAGTGGCACATGAATTCCCCGCCACTTTTTCCAAAATCACATGACGTTCTCTGTGTTTTGGGCATCTTTCATGTTATGGGCATGGTAAGCAACCATTTATTACATTTGCGCCACATTGAGGCGTATTGAATAACATTTTTTACTGTATTTGTATTTGGAGAGAATTTGTATTGTATGTGTAATATGTTTCTGTTATATTAGGGTGCTGCTATGGGCCTTACAAAGGCATCTACAGCATCAGCCCCACCGCCAGATGTCACAGAGTCTGATGAGGTTTGTATTTAACCTAAATGTTACATAGTGTTAGTAATCCCAGGGGGGTTGTGTTTTGCAGACAAACTGGGTGGCTATGAGGTTTTCTGATTTTGTACACTATGTTTTTGGGCCCTTAGGGCGCTGCTAGGGGCTTTTTTTAGCAAAGACACCTACTGAATCCTCCTCCTCATCTGCTGTAAAGTCACAAGACACAACTGATACTACCACTCCACTAACAGCACCAGACTAACGCGATGTAAAGCCACTGTACTTGATGTGTTAAGTTTCTAAATGTTAATCTACTGGTCTATGTAATACACAGATGGCGATAGTATCTGATGACATTTCTTCTGCTGCACCTCCCACTGCAACCATTGAAATTGGTCTGGAAAACCTAAGAATAGTTCAAGAGAAAAACAGTGTAAGTGAAAAAGTATTCAATACATATAAATGTTATGTCTTGAATAGCGTTATTAGTCCATCATGAGTCAGGGCGATTGTTATAAACTGGGTGTATATATTGATTTTGATTTGGCCTACTACTATACGTTGTTGTTTCATTAGGATGATGCTAGGGGCCTAGAAACACCTACTGCATCAACCCCACTGCTTGCTGTAACAACAACAGAAGCTACCACTCCACTTACATCCTCAGAGTCTGTCCAGGTTTGAATGTTTCTTAAATGTAACAACTGATGTAATGTCACTATATTATATTTACGTGTTAATTGACTTTACTCATTACTCAAAAGTAAAATTACACAAAATATTCCCAGACACCTCCCCCCAATGTGATAACTGCAAATCAGCAGATGCAACTGTACTGCAGTTATGCCCTGTGACCTACAGAATTTCTGGATAGAGATATTCAGACTATTTTCCAATATACTAGAGGTAGACATAGATCCAGACCCAGTGTTAGTCATCCTGGGGGTATCAGAAGGGATGAAGAAATTACAACTACCTCAACAGCGCCTTCTTTCATACGGCCTTATTGCCGCAAAAACATTGATACTCTTATTTTGGAAGAAGAAAGAGACCCCCACAATCAAACTCTGGCTCAACGAGATGACAGAGTCCTTACATTTAGAAAGAATCAGATATATACTCAAAGATAAACTGAAAGATTTTGAAAAGATTTGGAAGCCTTTAGTCTCCTTTCTTAAAGGTTGAAAGGCTAATCCTTGTGGATGACCCGTGTCGCACGTAATCTGGGGCAGCACTTCTGGGGAGGGGGAAGGGAGGCGGGAGGGTCCCTTTGATTTTTGCTTAAGTTTGAGTGTTTTTTTTTTCATGTTACCTGTCTGTTTTGTGTTTATGTCTGTTTTTGTTTAAAAAAAGGAAGCTATCCATGTATGTACAGAAATGTATAACCATAACCTGTGCTTCACAATAAAAAATATTTCAAATAATTGACTATACTGTTTAATACACAGATATCTCCAAACATTTCTCCTGTGGCACCTCAGTCCTCACCTAGTGTAATGCGACGATATCGGAGAATTCGGAAAGTTGTTCATAAGATGGGGCCACTTCAAAAGATAGCACACCATGTGTCACTAGGACAGTACAAAAACCTGCCAAATGACATCATGGCAGTACCTGCACTTCGTGACATGGTCATTACAGAGGTGATGAAGCACTTAAAAAAAGAGTGTGTGGCGGTCACACGTCCTTCATTTGGCTCCATCTTAAGGGAAACTTCTCTTCAGTCCCTGAAGAACTTCCGTTCAGAGCACTTAGTAGAGGAATGGAGGACTAGCGCACCTACCTTACTCAAGTTCCTGGAATGCGCTACTTCCATATCATTGAAAGAGCCCACACCAAATGACACCACTGAGGGTAAAACGAAAAAACGAGTTGCAACAATGGCTGGTGCAATGATGCTGCATGCTCGTTCACGGCGTATGTGTGCACCTATGTTCCGCAACTCACTCATTTTGCGACATGCAGGAGCCACCAAGCGTTGCTTTCTGCGGTTTCGGACACAAGGGGTGTGTGTCTCATACCTACAGACCATGCAGAAGCTCAAAGAGATGGGTGAAACCTACGATAAAGAACTCCTGGAATGGAAAAGGGCATGCGAGAGAAACAATGAGGAACAGGATGGCATTGATGAGAGGCAGATGGATGTCGATGGAGGGAATGATCTTGTCGATTCAGAACATCCAGAAGACGATGAGACAGAGGACAGACCCACCAGTACCTCAGCAGCAGAGCCTGAGAGTCCAACACCTTTGCCAGGGCTCACCACATCAACTGCTGATATACAGGTATGGCCTTGATTTTACATTAATATTGTCATTGCGTGACAAATTAGGGAGACGTCTTTAAATGGGAACCATGTTAAAGCAGCATAAAACAATATTGAAGTTTTCCCAAAAATGTGTGAAAATAAGTTATTCACTGTTATGCTCTTTCATCTTCAGGCCCCTACACCACCAACAACATTGCCGTTTCAAATCACCATGGACAACCTGGATCGTTCGGTCAGACCCCACACATTAACAATGGCACATCAAAGACTTGACTACCACTGGCTACTAATGTTAGGAAACCGGGAGAGAGTCAGCGCAGCTCATCTTCCGGACACTGAACGATCAGTCCTTGATGTCCCTTGGGAGGGAATAATTCCCAATGATCTGGACAACGAGCACCTCCAATCGGAATTTCAGGCATTAGTTGGTCGAGTGGTGGTCAGTCTTTTTCCCACCTTTGCTAAGTTTAAGGAGAACGTCAATTGGCATTTGCCACATCAGTATTCTGAAACAATGTCCCAGAAAACAAAAATAATACCGCTGGGTTTGCTTGATGTTGATGAAAAAAAGCCAGAAGACATGATAAAAACAATTGATTACATCAATGACAGATACGTGCCCTATGTACAAGCTGAAATGTACGGAGAAACCATATTGAAACCTATCAGAGTGACACTTTCAGGAGATCAACTGACAAAGCAAAATTCAGACAAAGCCATACGTTCCATCATCAACAGCAATACAACAAAAGAAAGACATGGAGGAATCATAACTAAAGTGGCTGACTTCCACTGCAGTATGAATTTTAATGATGTCATCTACAAGCAGTTCTACAATACATCTTCGGCCCTTGACATTGGCACATTGTACCAGCTTCGGAACAAAATACACAGGAAAGACGTAAATAAGTCAGCACTCGGAGAGCACTACAGGGCAAATGATACTTTAATTCACGATGTGACGGATGCTTTAATAATGACAGCTACACTGGATCACTTTGGCATGGAGACAAAACAGGACTTTCCAAAACAAAACTGTCCACCTAGTGATTTCCTGTCAATGGTTGATCAAAAGCGATGGTTTGATCTTCAAATATCAAACATAGTATCAAAGTACATATTGAATGAGAGTATCACTGTAAACCTGGAGAGCAAAGACAACACTGAGCCTGAGGACATGTTCAAGTGCCGCTTTGATGACTGCAGCCATGCAGCATTCAGAAACTCAGAACAGCTGACACAACACGAGGCAAATGTCCATCATTTTACTTGCACAGACCATGGCAAACAAGCGGCAACAATGCCACAGGGGTCTGCTTCAAAGACAGATGGTGTGCAGAATTATCACTCTGCATTCCTGAAGGTGGCTTTGCTGGAACGTGACTTCCAGGACGCTATCAAGGAGGGCGATGGTGAGAGGATATGTCGCCTGTGGAAGTTTAAGATGCTGTACTTCAAGCAGGAAGGCCGGCATCGTTACAGCCTTGAAGCACTGAGACTTCAGTTCGACCTCCAAGGCCTCCTCAGCCCCAGTGAAGCCCACCGGATCAAGTGGAACCGCACAGTAAACCCGAGTGGACAGGCCGGCAATAACATGTCCATGGACCTCAACTGTGAACATTATGTGCTCTACACCAAAAAATGCATTGAACGCATTGGGGCAAATGTCCAGTTTCCCATAGCACAGGCCATGAGCAAAACACTTGGCGAAATGAAAGATTTTGTTGAATGTTTTGACCAAGGCTGTGAGATGAGACCTGACTCGGGGAAACACACTGCTGCAAGCAAGGAAGCAGACATCACTGCCATGGCTGATGTACTTCACCGAGAGAAGGTATTTGTTTTTACGCCAGGGAGGTCCTACAGTTGCTTTAAAAATCAGAAGGCAAACCCAATCCGTGACTTGAAACAGTCATACCTCAAAAAATGGATCAATGAAAAAAGAATAATGGCCCATAAAGCAACGCTAGTGGAGTTTATTGATCAGTTCCTCTCTGCTGTCTATTAAAAAAACGGTTGGCCATTCCCTCCCTCCCTGTCAACTATTCGAGAGAGAAAGTTTCTGAACATTTCAGGCCAAGGACTCCCTTAGCTGAGAGAGATATGAAGCAGGGACCCCTACTACATATTGTATAAAGTTGTCTTGCAGTTTAAACTTTTTCATAGATGTAATAGATAGCTTCATAGACTTGTTTGACAGCACTATCATGTTTGATTCATGTTAATGTTTATTTTCAGACATTAAACCAATAACCACTTTAACCGTCAATACTTTGTAAACTTGACCTTTCACTCTGTACTTGGTGTGCTGTTTTTGACCTTCTACACCAAACCTCTTTGCCAGAAATAGCCGATGTACATGATCCATTCATAGGCATTAAGAGAAATAGTCATGCCTATTGATCTGTGATAGATTGTGCATTTATGCTCATAATTACATTATTCAGACCAAGTGAAGATTTAACCAAATGTATATTGTCCATTTTTTAATGAATAGATTATTTACCTGTCCTATGCTACTTCCTGCTTGCTGCTAAAACACATGACTTTGTCCATGTGAATCAATAAAAGCTTTATCTCAAATTCATTTGATCTACATGCTGGATATTTTGAATGCATCTTCAGCCCAATTGATTTTATTGTCCAATACATAAGTGTCCCTCAATTTATTTTTATTTTTTTTGTGTAGGTATAAAAATGTGTATGAGTGTAAATAAGTGGGTACAAATAAGTCCTCAAATGTATATAAAATTGTCTTGCAGATTAAACTTTTTCATAGATGTAATAGATAGCTTCATAGACTTGTTTGACAGCACTATCATGTTTGATTCATGTTAATGTTTATTTTCAGACATTTAACCAATAACCACTTTAACCGTCAATACTTTGTAAACTTGACCTTTCACTCTGTACTTGGTGTGCGTTTTTTGACCTTCTACACCAAACCTCTTTGCCAGAAATAGCCGATGTACATGATCCATTCATAGGCATTAAGAGAAATAGTCATGCCTATTGATCTGTGATAGATTGTGCATTTATGCTCATAATTACATTATTCAGACCAAGTGAAGATTTAACCAAATGTATATTGTCCATTTTTCAATGAATAGATTATTTACCTGTCCTATGCTACTTCCTGCTTGCTGCTAAAACACATGACTTTGTCCATGTGAATCAATAAAAGCTTTATCTCAAATTCATTTGATCGACATGCTGGATATTTTGAATGCATCTTCAGCCCAATTGATTTTATTGTCCAATACATAAGTGTCCCTCAATTTAAATTTAAATGTTTTGTGTAGGTATAAAAATGTGTATGAGTGTAAATAAGTGGGTAAAAATAAGTCCTCAAATGTATATAAAATTGTCTTGCAGATTAAACTTTTTCATAGATGTAATAGATAGCTTCATAGACTTGTTTGACAGCACTATCATGTTTGATTCATGTTAATGTTTATTTTCAGACATTAAACCAATAACCACTTTAACCGTCAATACTTTGTAAACTTGACCTTTCACTCTGTACTTTGTGTGCTGTTTTTTACCTTCTACACCAAACCTCTTTGCCAGAAATAGCCGATGTACATGATCCATTCATAGGCATTAAGAGAAATAGTCATGCCTATTGATCTGTGATAGATTGTGCATTTATGCTCATAATTACATTATTCAGACCAAGTGAAGATTTAACCTAATGTATATTGTCCATTTTTTAATGAATAGATTATTTACCTGTCCTATGCTACTTCCTGCTTGCTGCTAAAACACATGACTTTGTCCATGTGAATCAATAAAAGCTTTATCTCAAATTCATTTGATCGACATGCTGGATATTTTGAATGCATCTTCAGCCCAATTGATTTTATTGTCCAATACATAAGTGTCCCTTAATTTAAATAATTTAAATTTAAATTTTTTGTCTAATAAATGCAATTGTGTAATAAATGTGTATGAGAATAAATAAGTGGGTAAAAATAAGCCCTCAAATGTGATTGATATAACAGGGGAAAGCATTTAGATGTTTGTGAACCAAGCATTTTATTAAAGTAGATTAACAGGGTTTCACATTTAACACAATAAAACACTTTCAATGACTTATGGCGTTATAAGGTAGAAAATAAAAGTGAAACTCCATTGTTTATACTGTACATCTGGGAATTCGGCTTGACAACTTTTCCTTTGTCTTCTGCAGTTGTTAAGCTTGAAGTACTTTCAATCATTTATTGAATACACCTCACATTACAAAAAAAAAAAAAAAGCTGTGGTCTTCATTTTAAAAAAATGGAACAATGGGGGGAATTAAAACAATACCACTGCCATTATTAGGGGACTGTACTGTTCAATGTATGACAATCATTCCAGCTCTATGTCATTAAAGACATCACAGACAACTTGTAAAATGTGCTCTGCCTGTGCCAAGGTGCTCACTTGAGTGTTGTTAAAGATGTCCTCCAATGAGAACAAAGTACAGCTGTTATCAACCACCTCTTTGAATAACTCCTGTTGACTGGAGTCAGGAGTTGATGTGCAGCTATACAAAGACACTGTGCTGGGAAGTGCCAGTCCTGCCATGCTTTCTACAATGTCCTGTAAATGCATTTGCAGTTCTTGTTTTTGTGCCACGCTGACACTTCTTTGTCTGCATGCCGGCGTGTCATTTGCATGTAGCTCCATCATACTCGGTCTGCCATTGCATGTTTCAGAACAATCAGAACAACTTTTGCAAGATTCACCACAAACATCACAACATGCATGCCCTGGAGAAAACGGCTTGATGTTTTCCTCATCAAAGAGATCAAGCAATTTGACACGGCGGCAAGTTTTGGTGGACACATACTTTCTCATCTGGTCAGACACCCCCACTAATTGTCTGCCATGATACAAGATAAGAGAGTGGGAGTCTGCACCATCTCTACCTGCTCTCCCTATGGCCTGCATGTAGTCCTCCATTTCCCTTGGGGGTCCATAGTGGATTACCATATGAATACCTTTTAGGTCAACCCCCATACCGAGTGCGGATGTGGCAATTACCACTCTGAGAGTGGAGGCAGCGTTTTTCAGGGAGTTACTGATATCCTGTTTTACATCTTCTGCAGTTGCAGAATGGTACATATCCACTAACCTATTGCCAGAGACATCGTTAGCACCTAGTGGATAGCAAAAACTCTTTCCCAGAGATGTTTTAAAAACATTTACATAGAGTTCTGAGCAGTCTGAAATGGTGTTGCAGTATATGAGGATTTTGTCTGCCCTTGGTCCTTTTTTTTTCAGTTCCTCACACAACCATGCAAATGTCTTTGCTGCATCAGAGGACACCTTCTTTGCGGCAAGCCTGATATTTGGACGATCTGGAGACACCTTAATCTCAATACAGTCCTGCATTCCCATGATTTTCATAAGCTCCAGCCTGGTCTTCTTTGATGCAGTTGCTGTTGCTGCAAACAATGGCACACGTTTGAGGAGCAGTGAACGGAGTTCACCCACAAGGCCACACCATTTCCTAAATGGTTTTCCACCTCTTGTTCCCTGGCCCCTGTTAAAGAAAGAAAAATGATTGTCAAACATGAATAATCACAGACCAGAATGCTTTCAGCTTAACCCACAGCAGTTGCACCCAACAAGACTTTATTTTTAGAAAAAGTAATTACTTTTTATTAGAGTATTTGCAGTGTTGTAAAGTAACTAAGTACATTTAATCAAGTACTGTACTTAAGTACAATTGTGAGGTATTTTTTACTTTACTGGAGTAGTTCCATTTTTCAGTACTTTTACTTGTACTCCACCACATCTCAGAGACAGATATTGTACTTTTAATACACTACAATTATAAAACATACATTAACCACTTAAGCCCTATTTTATCCATAGGCTATTTGAAAATAGCAGATCTACAAGCTTATGAGCTTGTAGATATGCTATTTTCAAACAATTAAGTACTTTTCATTTTGGTACTTTAAGTACATTTTGGTACTTTAAGTACATTTTGATGCCAATACTTTTGTACTTTTACTCAAGTGACATTTTGAACACAGGCATTTCACTTGTAACAGAGTATTATTATATTGTGGTATTGCTACTTTTACTTAAGTCAAATATGTGAGTTTTATTTGATAGTAGCATTTGTAATAATAGGCCAGTTATTAGGGGGGGTGGGGGTCATAAAGCATGCTAGCCTTACATTCTGTTTGTAATGTCTTATGGATTACTCACCACTGAATCACAGTATGCACTTCATCCACTGCTATGCCAAGTAAACGGTGTTGAAATAAGGGTGTTTGTAGCACATCTCTCCAATAGTCGTTTCCAACAAACAGTTCAGGCGAGCCAAATACAATGGAGAAATCTCCCTTTGCAATTCTCTCATCAATGTCCATCTGTTTGCCTGCACAGGCTGCAGAGATGCCTTTGGAGTTTAGTAGCTGGACTTGATCCTCCATTATTGAGAGAAGCGGGCATATAACTATTACAATTCCATCATTGGGCCATTTGGTAGGAAACTTGTTTCCTAGAATATTGCATACTGTTGGCCACGATTGAAATATCAGACTTTTACCGTAGGCAGTTGGTAGGCAAGCGAGAACGTCTCTTTCATCTATTAAACTTCTAATACAAAGCCGCTGTAGTGGCTTCAAATTAGTAATTTGGTGAATCCGACAAGTTTCTTCAAGTACTTCTTGGAATAGTTCGTTTGGTATATCCATATTTTATTCAAACTCGAAGCGACTGCCGAGACGCGACTAGTAGTTGTAATCGATTCAGCGTTTAAATAGATAGGGGAAACAAACAGGGGGAACCAAAACAAAGCTGCTCCGCGCAAACCGGATCGCGACAAAACCGGAAAGAGGATGCTTTTTTTTTTTTTTTTCTTCAGTAGGCGTGGTCTAGACCGGATCATATGGGCCTTCAGTAACGAATACCAGGCTTTCCTCCGAGGTGGAAAGACTGGTGATGCGAGGTTAGACCAGATCTGACTGTGGACTCCAGACTTCAGGTGAAGATGAACTCTCTCAACCTCAACTCTTCTGAACAGGAGGGAAACAAAGAACTTGGTATGTTACTGACTCTCCCTCCTTTTTCATTTCCTCATGTTCTGACATATTGTTCTGAGTTCTGACATATGTGTCATGTTTGTGTTGCTTTTCCTTTCAAGTAAAACAAGTCTCAACATTTATTTTATTCTCAAACTTAATGTTGACCTGTAGCATTGATGTGAGTTAGATTTAGATCATTTATTATTTGTCTCACAGTTCCTTCAACCACATATTCACTATATGATGCTAAGACTTTAGTGTATTAAGTAACAGCTATATTACCTTTATATTTAGTCATGCAATAAACATTGAAAATAGCCTTACCTAAAAGTTTGCAATGTGTTGTTGATAAGTTGTTGTGAGCTGGTAGAGCGGTTATTTTAGCCACATTTGGAAATATGATTATTATTTGTAATAAAGTTTTAAGGTAATTGTTAGTTGGCTACTTCCTCAACATAATGTGGGGATTTTATTTATATGCACAACACATTTGTAAGTTGTGCATATAAATTGTGGACATTAACTACTTGCACTACATGCAATTTTGTGTATGTGAAGTACCTCTCAACAATACTTACTTTGTCCTTGTTTCCAATCCAGTGTTGCATCATCAGTCTGGCTTCCCTGTCTTACCAGATATGAATGAACAAAGAAGATTGGCTAAGCAGAAACTACACTTTTGTGATCAGTGTGGAAAACACTTCCCTAACATCTCCAGACTTAAAATACACCAGAGAATTCACACGGGAGAGAAACCTTATGGCTGTGATCAGTGTGGAAAACACTTCTCTCAAATGGGCCACCTTAAAAGCCACCAGAGAATGCACACTGGAGATAAAGCCTATGGATGTGATCAGTGTGGAAAACACTTCTCTCATATGCATAACCTTAAAAGCCACCAGAGTATTCACACTGGTGAGAAACCCTATGGGTGTGATCAGTGTGGACAACACTTCTCTCATATGACTAACCTTAAAAGTCACCAGAGTATTCACACTGGTGAGAAACCCTATGGATGTGATCAGTGTGGACAACACTTCTCTCTAATAGCCCACCTTAAAAGTCACCAGAGTATTCACACTGGTGAGAAACCCTATGGGTGTGATCAGTGTGGAAAACACTTCTCCAAAATGCAACACCTTAAAAGCCACACAAGAATTCACACTGGAGATAAACCCTATGGTTGTGATCAGTGTGGAAAACACTTCTCTGACCTGTCCAACTTTAAAAAACACCAGAGAATTCACACTGGAGAGAAACCATATGGATGTGATCAGTGTGGACAGCACTTCTCTCAAATGTCCAGCCTTAAAGGCCACAAGAGAATTCACACTGGAGAGAAACCATATGGATGTGATCAGTGTGGACAGCACTTCTCTCAAATGTCCAGCCTTAAAGGCCACAAGAGAATTCACACTGGAGAGAAACCCTATGGATGTGACCAGTGTGGACAACACTTCTCTGAAATGAAGAGCCTTAAAAGCCAAAAGAGAATTAACACTGGAGAGAAACCTTATGGGTGTGATCATTGTGGACAACACTCTCAAATGCCTGTGGAAACAGAAAATGTCATGAGCGCACACATATGAAAGATACATCTGATTAGTGTCAACAGTAAGACCACAGCTTAATTATAGACGACGAGAAACATCAGCACATCCACATTACAAGTATAACACGATGATCAATTATAGTATTTTTTAAACAATTGTTTGATGGCTAAATTGTCATAAACACATTACATGTATAAGAGCATGTTGATTCTAGATGTTAGAATATATGTGTTGATTAGGACCCTCTCAGGGGCCCTGATTCAGCCCCTTTTTGACTATGCTTGCTCCTCTTGGTACTCCAACACCGTCACTGAAGACTAAGCTTCAAACCTCCCAAAACAAACTGATTCGACTACTTCTCAGACTGGGGCCCATGACCCACCTCTCTCCCACTCACTTTGCCAGCCTAGGCTGGCTCAGGATGGAAGACAGGGTTAAACAACTAAAAATGGGACTGATCTTAAAAATTGTAAATGCAGATTTGGTCGAAATGCCCCTTATACCCGCATATCTGTATAAATACCTCGAAAAGGTTAGTGACACCCACAGTCACGAAACTAGAGGGAGCTTGAACAACAATCTGGTACCACCCACCCATAAAACACATTCTCCTTCTACAGCACAGCCACCAAGGTATGGAATAATCTAACCCCATCCCTCAAAAAATGCAGTTCGCTGGGCCCATTCAAAACAGCCCTAAAACATCTTTCTGGAGGCAAAAAGAGGAGCTAGTACCAGTTTCCATGTAGACAGACGACCCCTCCCTTTTTTTGTATATATGCTTTTTTTTGTACATAGTGGTATTTTTTCTCTGTATTTTTATGTTGATTTTTGAACTGTTCGGTTGCTACTATATATGTCTATGAAATTAATTCAAGGACCCCAACGGAAACAAGTCAGCAATGACTTTTTGGTCGGACCTTTTAGACAAAAGTATTATAAATGTAACTGTGTTGTTTTACATTATTTTGCCTAATACAAATTGCAATCAATTAATTCCTAGTTAACTTAACATACTGTTTAAATGAACTTATTTGTGTAAAGCGTTTTCAGACACATTATTAGAATATAGATGTAGTATCTATCTATATGATTTTGTGTAATGGTTCATTACTTAGAGCTTACTAGGATTTAGTATTATTGTCCTTTTGTTATGCTGTATTGTCTTTGTGGAACATGTCCCTACCAACATGTTGCTGCAGATAGAAATAAACAAATCTCAAAATACGTTTTGAATCAATCTTATTCTTTGTTTCACAGTCATTTGACCTGTAGATGTTTGTGTGGATTAGATTATTTCTGTTTTGTCTCAGAGGTTGTTCATGCTTTGTGCATTTTACTGTTAATATGGCTATAGATTTAGTTTTGTCTCAAATTTAAGTTACACACATAGAAGACCACTTGGAAGACAATAACAAACCTGGTACCACTAGAGAACATAACATTTTAGCCAACATAATAATAGGCTCTATGCACAGCAGCCATATTATCACTTCCTTCCCAGGTGTTGCCAATGATACTAATGAAGGCTCTGTTCCATTTAGTCCAGCACAGTGGTTTCCACGTCCCCCATAACTGTGAGAGTGTACAAATTGAACCAAATGGGCCCGTAAGGGCCCATTTACGGGCCCAAATGGGCCCGTAAGTGAAACTACACTTTTGTGATCAGTGTGGAAAACACTTCCCTAACATCTCCAGACTTAAAATACACCAGAGAATTCACACGGGAGAGAAACCTTATGGCTGTGATCAGTGTGGAAAACACTTCTCTCAAATGGGCCACCTTAAAAGCCACCAGAGAATGCACACTGGAGATAAAGCCTATGGATGTGATCAGTGTGGAAAACACTTCTCTCATATGCATAACCTTAAAAGCCACCAGAGTATTCACACTGGTGAGAAACCCTATGGGTGTGATCAGTGTGGACAACACTTCTCTCATATGACTAACCTTAAAAGTCACCAGAGTATTCACACTGGTGAGAAACCCTATGGATGTGATCAGTGTGGACAACACTTCTCTCTAATAGCCCACCTTAAAAGTCACCAGAGTATTCACACTGGTGAGAAACCCTATGGGTGTGATCAGTGTGGAAAACACTTCTCCAAAATGCAACACCTTAAAAGCCACACAAGAATTCACACTGGAGATAAACCCTATGGTTGTGATCAGTGTGGAAAACACTTCTCTGACCTGTCCAACTTTAAAAAACACCAGAGAATTCACACTGGAGAGAAACCATATGGATGTGATCAGTGTGGACAGCACTTCTCTCAAATGTCCAGCCTTAAAGGCCACAAGAGAATTCACACTGGAGAGAAACCATATGGATGTGATCAGTGTGGACAGCACTTCTCTCAAATGTCCAGCCTTAAAGGCCACAAGAGAATTCACACTGGAGAGAAACCCTATGGATGTGACCAGTGTGGACAACACTTCTCTGAAATGAAGAGCCTTAAAAGCCAAAAGAGAATTAACACTGGAGAGAAACCTTATGGGTGTGATCATTGTGGACAACACTCTCAAATGCCTGTGGAAACAGAAAATGTCATGAGCGCACACATATGAAAGATACATCTGATTAGTGTCAACAGTAAGACCACAGCTTAATTATAGACGACGAGAAACATCAGCACATCCACATTACAAGTATAACACGATGATCAATTATAGTATTTTTTAAACAATTGTTTGATGGCTAAATTGTCATAAACACATTACATGTATAAGAGCATGTTGATTCTAGATGTTAGAATATATGTGTTGATTAGGACCCTCTCAGGGGCCCTGATTCAGCCCCTTTTTGACTATGCTTGCTCCTCTTGGTACTCCAACACCGTCACTGAAGACTAAGCTTCAAACCTCCCAAAACAAACTGATTCGACTACTTCTCAGACTGGGGCCCATGACCCACCTCTCTCCCACTCACTTTGCCAGCCTAGGCTGGCTCAGGATGGAAGACAGGGTTAAACAACTAAAAATGGGACTGATCTTAAAAATTGTAAATGCAGATTTGGTCGAAATGCCCCTTATACCCGCATATCTGTATAAATACCTCGAAAAGGTTAGTGACACCCACAGTCACGAAACTAGAGGGAGCTTGAACAACAATCTGGTACCACCCACCCATAAAACACATTCTCCTTCTACAGCACAGCCACCAAGGTATGGAATAATCTAACCCCATCCCTCAAAAAATGCAGTTCGCTGGGCCCATTCAAAACAGCCCTAAAACATCTTTCTGGAGGCAAAAAGAGGAGCTAGTACCAGTTTCCATGTAGACAGACGACCCCTCCCTTTTTTTGTATATATGCTTTTTTTTGTACATAGTGGTATTTTTTCTCTGTATTTTTATGTTGATTTTTGAACTGTTCGGTTGCTACTATATATGTCTATGAAATTAATTCAAGGACCCCAACGGAAACAAGTCAGCAATGACTTTTTGGTCGGACCTTTTAGACAAAAGTATTATAAATGTAACTGTGTTGTTTTACATTATTTTGCCTAATACAAATTGCAATCAATTAATTCCTAGTTAACTTAACATACTGTTTAAATGAACTTATTTGTGTAAAGCGTTTTCAGACACATTATTAGAATATAGATGTAGTATCTATCTATATGATTTTGTGTAATGGTTCATTACTTAGAGCTTACTAGGATTTAGTATTATTGTCCTTTTGTTATGCTGTATTGTCTTTGTGGAACATGTCCCTACCAACATGTTGCTGCAGATAGAAATAAACAAATCTCAAAATACGTTTTGAATCAATCTTATTCTTTGTTTCACAGTCATTTGACCTGTAGATGTTTGTGTGGATTAGATTATTTCTGTTTTGTCTCAGAGGTTGTTCATGCTTTGTGCATTTTACTGTTAATATGGCTATAGATTTAGTTTTGTCTCAAATTTAAGTTACACACATAGAAGACCACTTGGAAGACAATAACAAACCTGGTACCACTAGAGAACATAACATTTTAGCCAACATAATAATAGGCTCTATGCACAGCAGCCATATTATCACTTCCTTCCCAGGTGTTGCCAATGATACTAATGAAGGCTCTGTTCCATTTAGTCCAGCACAGTGGTTTCCACGTCCCCCATAACTGTGAGAGTGTACAAATTGAACCAAATGGGCCCGTAAGGGTCCATTTGGTTAATAGATGTGTTGATTAATTCCTAGTTAACTTAACATACTGTTTACATGAACTTCTTTGTGTCAAGGGTTTTCAGACACATTATTAGAATATAGATGTAGTATCTATCTATATTATTTTGTGTATGGTTCATTTACTTAGAGCTCACTATGATTTATTAGTATTGTCCTACCAACATGTTGCTGCAGATAGAAATAAACAAATCTAAAAATACGTTTTGAATCAATCTTTTTTTTTCACAGTAATTTGACCTGTAGATGTTTGTGTGGATTAGATTATTTATTTTTTGTCTCAGAGGTTGTTCATGCTTTGTGCATTTTACTGTTATTTAAATATGGCCATAGATTTTGATTAGTTTTGTCTCAAATTTACGTTACACACATATTAGACCACTTGGAAGACAATAACAAACCTTGTACCAGTAGAGGACATAACATTTTAGCCAACATAATAATAATAAGGGATGCTGTCCCTTTACTATTATTTGCCTCTTCTCTTGGCCAGTGCGCACTCGTAAAAGAGACATTGGTCTCAATGTGATTTTACTGGTTAAATAAAGGTTAAATAAATAAAAATAAAAAAAACTGCACCAGGTGCCCGACAACATATTATATAGCAACTACTAATATGACACAGAGGCGGTTTCAGCTTGAAACGTATAACAACGAATGTGTAACAGTTCTAAATGGGTTAAAGCAAAAAGTGTACGCTCTATATTACGATAGCAATCATTGCTTTAGAGCGGTGCTTCCCAAAGTGATTAGGGGATTAGGTCCATGATGGAGTCCACACGTTTCAAAAGTTAGTCTATTTATTTACCGTTGAGTAATATCATACTTACAAAACAAGGATTAAGGATGAGATGAGATATTGAGATGCCCTGCCAAGGTAAAGAGCAGTAACTACGAAAACAAAAATCACTGAAAAATGGGTTTAAAAGTGATTCAACTGGTCAGCCAAATGAGATATCGGCATATAAGTGATATTACACTAATTTTGCATCTGTTCTTGAGGTAATTGTTTATCCCCCAAAATCACAAAGGCTAATTTGACCTTTGGGATACACAAATAAGTCGGCATGTCCAAAAACGTAGTTACTGCTCTTTACCTTGGCAGGGCAGTATTGTTCTCCTCTTTGAGGAGTACAATATCTCATAATACACACCTGTATTATGAGATACCACTTTTGATCACCCAGGATGCAAATGGTGAACCGACCCATATACCATGTATTTGTTTACCAACATTGAGACTGGACCCACAGGTGATTGTTTCATGCAATCAATTCCCAACATATTGTTTCGGGGTGTGCTGGTTTCAGTTCATTCAACCTCCTCTTGTGTGTTGGCTAGTGAGGCGCGTCCTAGTGACACCTGACAGAATGGGTTTCATGTGGTGGCGGCCTTATCAGTGTGACGTCGTCTGTTAAGGGGTCTATTGACACCTAGGATGTATTGAAATGCAAAGTCTGACCAGGTATGTGAAGACTGATGACTGTTCTGTACAAAACAACAACAGTCATGTACAGAACCAGTCCACATGTCTTCTAGGTACTAAAGTGAACAAAGCTGGTTCTACCTGGTTCTGTTGTGCTGGTGGAATTTGGAGAAATCATGGAGCATCTTGGCTCTACTTGAATAACAATGAAGGAGACTCTCATTTACACTAAAGGACGTGAATAGAGTTGTTTATTTTACATACAAATAACAGCAGGACCTTTACAAATATTATGTGTGGAATATAGCTACTTTTTCAAAAGCAGTGGCATTGTCCACAGCCCCCCTATGAGAGACAGACCACCATTTTATCATGAGCATTAGTGAGGACCAATTATATGAAGATGGGTGAAGTCGTCCTTTCTGACTGGATCTGTTGTTGTGATGGAATTTGGAGCAATCATGGAGCAATCCTCTTCATGGCTCTACTTGAATAACAATATGAAGGAGACAGACTCTCATTACAGATGAGGACATTAACTATTTCGAAGTAACTGTCCGTGTCTTAATTCAAAAAGTATGCCTAAAGAACTAAATACATACAAACAAACATATGTGAGGTGAACTATCCATGTACTGTGTTCATGGTAACTTATCAGATTACATTCTCAATTAGCTCACCACCACCAGGGACGAAACAGAGACAACATCTCAAAGTTGGTTTAAAGATTGAACTTACAGTATATTGAAATGTAACACAAAGGGTATTTGCATATTATACATGTACAAAGTCGGTATATTGAGCAGTTGTTTCTTCAACAAAGCTGGTTCTACCTGGTTCTGTTGTTCTGGTGGAATTTGGAGATTTCATGGAGCAATCATCTCTACTTGAATAACAAGATTAATGAGAGTCTGTCTCCTTCTGTCTGGATTCATTGGATAGAGATAGGTTCATATATTGAAACTAACAAAGCAATGTATGTCATAGATGGATGATTTTGTTACCACTCTCTTTGTAAAAGGTTGTATGGAGCATGTATGGGGGGGGCAAAGTATGTTAGACTGTGATTGGTGGAGAGATGGTTCTATTGTTGTCTTTGGCCAATCATTCAAAGCAGTTAATGGTTCCACCCCAGATTCTCTAGTATAAGAAGAGTTGGTACTGGTCATTTTTTTCCACAGCTCCTCCAGGATATCAATCATTTCTGACTCAGATCTGACTGTGGACTCCAGACTTCAGGTGAAGATGAACTCTCTCAACCTCAACTCTGCTGAACAGGAGGGAAACAAAGACCTTGGTATGTTACTTACTCTCCCTCATTTTTTCATTTCCTCCTGTTCTGACATATTGTTCTGAGTTCTGACATATGTGTCATGTGTGTGTTGCTTTTCCTTTCAAGTAAAACAAGTCTCAATATTGATTTTATTCTCAAACTTAATGTTGACCTGTAGCTTTGATGTGAGTTAGATTTAGATCATTTATTGTTGTCTCAAAGTCCCTTCAACCACATATTCACTACTATATGACACTAAGACTTTAGTGTATTACATACGTTTTAAGTAACAGCTTAATACCTACATTTAGTCATGCAATGAACATTGAAAATAGCATTACCTAAAAGCTTGCAATGTGTTGTTGATAAGTTGTTGTGAGCTTGTAGAGCGGTTATTTTAGCCACATTTGGAAATATGATTATTATTTGAAATACAGTTTTAAGGTAATTGTTAGTTGGCTACCTCAACACAATGTGTGGATTTTATTTATTTGATTTTATTTGTAAAATGCACAACACATTTGTAAGTTGTTAATTGTGGACATTAACTACTTGCCATGTAGTTTTGTGTATGTGAAGTACCTCTCAACAATACTCATTTTGTCTTTGTTTCCAATCCAGTGTTGCATCATCAGTCTGGCTTCCCTGTCCTACCAGAAGTGAATGAACAAAGAAGATTGGCTAAGCAGAAATTACACTTTTGCTACAAGGTTGCTGGTTTCTCTCCCGACCTGGCAACCTGGGGCTGCCATGCAGAGAGATAAGCAGCCCCAGCGTTAGCTCGTTCTGTTATTAGCCGTTAGCTTGTCGGGAGTTTTAGCGCCTGTTACGTTATCATGGGACTCCACAATGAGTACTAGGAGAAAAAAACAGACTTTACATTTGTTAAAATAGGCGAATTGCTGCTATCCTAGCGACTCCTATTATGCCAACGGTGGGGGTCGATAGGGGGATCTGTCGAGTAGCGCGATTTTCATTTCTACGTTGGTAAGTGATTTGACACACATCAAACATAACACTTAAAATGACCGGAATTCTCCTTTAAAAGCCACCAGAGTATTCACACTGATGAGAAACCCTATGGGTGTGATCAGTGTGGACAACACTTCTTTCTAATGGCCCACCTTAAAAGTCACCAGAGTATTCACACTGGTGAGAAACCCTATGGGTGTGATCAGTGTGGAAAACACTTCTCCAAAATGCAGCACCTTAAAAGCCACAAGAGAATTCACACTGGAGAGAAACCATATGGTTGTGATCAGTGTGGAAAACACTTCTCTAGATTGTCCAACCTTAAAATACACCAGAGAATTCACACTGGAGAGAAACCATATGGATGTGATCAGTGTGGACAACACT
This sequence comes from Gymnoscopelus microlampas, assembly GCF_963454915.1. Lineage (NCBI taxonomy): Eukaryota > Metazoa > Chordata > Actinopteri > Myctophiformes > Myctophidae > Gymnoscopelus > Gymnoscopelus microlampas. The sequence goes on along the minus strand of NC_139956.1, from coordinate 40,759,863 downwards.
TCTCTCAAATGCATGCCCTTAAAAGACACCAGAGAATTCACACAGGAGAGAAACCCTATGGATGTGACCAGTGTGGACAACACTTCTCTGAAATGAAGAGCCTTAAAATACACCAGAGAATTCACACTGGAGAGAAACCTTATGGGTGTGATCATTGTGGACAACATTTCTCTCAAATGCCTGCCCTTAAAAGACACCAGAGAATTCACACTGGAGAGAAACCCTATGGATGCGATCAATGTGGAAAACACTTCTCTGACATGGGCAACTTTAAAAAACACCAGAGAATTCACACTGGAGAGAAACCCTTTATATGTGATCAGTGTGGAAAAGCTTTTAGTCAATCAAATAATTTAGAAGTTCACAAGGTTGTACACACCTGATTTAAACTGTTCCCATGTGGTATGTGTGGAAAGAGTTTTACTACTTCATGACACAGAAAATGTCATGAGCGCACACATACGAAATATAAATCTGATTAGTGTCAACAGTAAGACAACAGCTTCATTATAGACAACGAAAAACATCGGCACATCCACATTACCAAGTGTAACATGATGATCAATTATTGTATTGTTTAAACAATTGTTTGATGGCTAAACTGTCATAAACACATTACATGTATACAAGCATGTTGATTCTAGATGTTTGAATAGATGTGTTGAATAATTCCTAGTTAACTTAACATACTGTTTAAATGAACTTCTTTGTGTCAAGAGTTTTCAGACACATCATTAGAATATAGATGTACAGCACAGCCACCAAGGTATGGAATAGTCTAACCCCATCCCTCAAAAAAAGGCAGTTCGCTGGGCCCATTCAAAACAGCCCTAAAAGTTTCTGGAGGCCAAAAGAGGAGCTAGTAGCAGTTTCCCTGTAGACAGACGACCCACCCTCCCCTTTTTTGTATATATTTTTTATTTTTCATGCTTTTTTTTGTACATAGTGGTATTTTTATGTTGATTTTTGAACTGTTTGGTTGCTACTATATGTCTATGAAATTAATTCAAGGACCCCGACGGAAACAAGTCCGCAAGGTCGGACCTTTTAGACAAAAGTATTATAAATGTAACTGTGTTGTTTTACATTCTTTTGCCTAATAAAAAATGCAATCAATCAATCAATCAATTTCAATGTAATATCTATCTATATTATGTTGTGTATGGTTCATTACTTAGAGCTTACTATGATGTATTATTATTGTCTTTTTGTTATGCTGTATTGTCTTTGTTGAACATGTCCTACCAACATGTTGCTGCAGATAGAAATAAACAAATCTCAAAATATGTTTTAAATCAAGGTTGTTCATGCTTTGACATTTTACTGTTATTTTATTAGTTTTGTCTCAAATTTAAGTTACACACATATAAGACCACTTGGAAGACAATAACAAACCTGGTGCCACTAGAGAACAACATTTTAGCCAACATAATAATAGGCTCTATGCACAGCAGCCATATTATCACTTCCTTCCCAGGTGTTACCAATGATACTAATGAAGGCTCTGTTCCATTTAGTCTAGCACAGTGGTTTCCATGACCCCCATAACTCTGAGAGTTTTACAAACACAGGATATGATGTTATCACCCAAATTGCATTGGACTCTGCATGGCAGGGACGTCCTCCTCCCTGAGCCAAACTTGCGCCTGACCGCATACCTGAATGGGTGTTACAATCCTTGTTTATAACACTCTCAGAGTTACACACCTGTAAGGGGCCATTTGGAAGCCCCAGGGTCCCTGAACCACAACTGTAGACCCACTGGTGTAACAGAGTGTTTCCAGTGAGCCAACATGCACAATATCAGCACCCTGACTCTGTTTGACCAGAATGGAACAGAGCCTTCATTAGTATCATTGGTAACACCTGTGAATGTCTTCACAATATGGCTGCTGTGAATAGAGCCTACAATAAGGGATGCTGTCCCTTCACTACACCAGGTGCACCAGGTGCCCGACAACATATTATATAGCAACTACTAATATGACACAGAGGCGGTTTCAGCTTGAAACGTATAACAACGAATATGTGTAACAGTTCTAAATCGGTTAAAGCAAAACGTTTACGCTCTATATTACGATAGCAATCATTGCTTTTAGAGCGGTGCCTCCCAAAGTGATTAGGGGATTCGGTCCATGACTAGAAGAGGACTACACACAACCGTGGGCTTTTCTTTCAGCTTTATTTTACATTTAAAATACGACAGGGCATGCTGAATGGTTAGTGACCTTTACAGAAAGAAATGTTACAAAACAAGGATTAAGGATGAGATATTGAGAGATATCTCATAATACACACCTGTATTATGAGATACCACTTTTGATCACCCAGGATGATAATGGTGAACCAGCCCATCAACACCTAAGATTCATTTAAATGCAAAGTTTGACCAGGTCTATGCAGACGGGTGACTGTTTTGTACAAAACAACAACAGTCCTGTACACAGCTGGTGTTCAACAAACAGAAGGTGTAGAGACCATTGTTTCAATTTTTATTTTATGTTATGTTATGTATTTTATATTGTTAATAGTTGTTTTCAGGTTTTTAATACATGTTCAAAGCTGAGAGTTTTAGAGGTTACTACATTATTAGTTTTGTGTTTTTTTAATAATGTCAGTGGGTGCGTGACATTTTCACTACGTCCATTGTTTCAAATTGCATTTGAAAAACTCTGGCTGCCGCATTTTGAACGAGTAGTCTGTCGTTTGTTTTCTCTGGCAGGCCAGAGAAAAGTCCATTGCAGTAATCCAGCCATGAAAATACATTTCATTCTCAATCTTACATTTTATTTCATTGTAATTTGACCTGTAGCTTATTACTTAGTGGACAGACTGATTAGCCCCACTTGCAGTTGCACAATCCATTGTTTTTAGTTGCTGCTGTGACAATTCATGTGATCTTGCGATGTCGATCGCCCTCTCCAGTGTTAGGTCTGGACCGTGACATAAGAGTTTTTCTCTCACTCTAGCTGAGTTAGTGGCAAACACGATTCTGTCCCTGACCATGTCGTCACTTTTGTCGTAATTACAGTCCTTCACTAGCAGCCTAAGCTCTGTCACAAACTGATCAAAGCTCTCACTGTCGCCTTGCATCCTTTCGTGGAACTTATAACGTGCAAAAATTGGGTTAGCTTTGGGTATAACGTAGGTTTCAAAACCATCGTAGTACGTCTTCAGTACCTTCCTCTGGTCTGCCGTCAGAGTCCATGTATTAAAGACGTCCCTGCCCTTCTCTCCTATCCACAGGAGTAGGTAGCTGCATTTTTCCTCCTCTTCTTTGGCACGCAAAGGTCCCGAAAACATCAACTCCACATGCTGGCGAAACTTTCTCCACGCATCGGGTAGGTTGGACGAGTCCCAGTCCATTCTAGGTATTGGAACGCCCAAACTTTCTATTATCTTCCGTCGTCGGTCGATTCTAAATTAAATTAAGCTTTAGATTCTGACACCATGTAATGTTTCTGGTCTTACTGTCACTCTTAGTGTCTAGTAAAAGAAACGTAATGTCCACACAAGAATATATCATTGAGCTTTCTGTGTTTACTTCCACACTTGGGTTGCATACATTGAATACTGGCGCGTCTCACATGACGTCATTCACATGAGTCTGGACTAAACCATTATATGGGTGAAACCATTATCCTCAGGATACTACACCTGATGATTATGTTTTAGGGGGGGAAACAATCACTGAAAACCACGGCACCCCGTCTTTAAGTAAAACATTTCAGTACTTTTTCTGGACCTAGCCTATATCCAGATAAGCGAAATACCACTGAATGAAACTGAATTGACCCAAGATGGACATCAGATCTCCTTGCAACAAAAAAAAAGATCAGTGGAAGCCAAATAGGAAATCAAAATACAGTACCAGGTCATGGAGATCACAGTAACACACACCTATATCCAAACCTGCATTCATTGGGTTTATCAGATGCACTCAGTGTTTTCGCTTGGTTTGGTTTCTCACTTATAAAGTCTAATATCATTCTGCGCAATTAATGAAGAGGAACTCCGTAAAACTATATCACAGATGACATCATCATCTTGTTCACTGGATGCAATACCCACCCCGTTTCTCAAAGAGGTTTTAGACAGTGTGATTGGAGATATCCTAAGAATTGTAAACAGCTCTCTACTTTCAGGCGTCTTCCCAGACTCACTGAAAACGGCTGTAGTCAGGCCGTTACTCAAGAAACACAACCTTGATCCATTGGTGCTGGGTAATTATAGACCAATCTCTAATCTGCCATTTCTGGGCAAGGTCTTAGAAAAAACTATCTTTCATCAACTGGATGTGTTCCTACAGAACAATAAGGTTCATAACAAATTCCAGTCTGGCTTCAGGAAAGGTCATAGCACAGAAACAGCACTTGTAAAAGTAATTAATGATCTTAGGGTGTCCGCTGACGACAAAAATGTATCTGTTCTCCTACTCCTTGATTTAACCGCTGCTTTTGACACGATTGATCACAAAATTCTACTACAACGCATGGAGTACTGGATTGGTTTGTCAGGCACAGCCTTGTCTTGGTTTTACTCTTACCTAACAGGCAGAAGCTATTTTGTCAGCCTAGCTAATTTTGACTCAGACAAACATGACATCTGTTCTGGTATTCCACAGGGCTCAATTCTGGGTCCCTTATTGTTCTCCCTGTATATACTACCACTGGGAGAACTCATCGCCGATCACGGAGTGAACTTCCATTTCTATGCTGATGATACCCAGCTGTATCTTTCGGTAGCTCCAGACGACCCCTGCGCTCTAGACCCATTGTTGACCTGTCTGTCCAGTATAAAATGCTGGATGAGTGAGAACTTTCTTAAGCTAAATGAGGATAAAACAGAAATACTCATAATTGGCTCCAGTGAGCAGAGAGAATCAATAATAAGTAGACTTGGTAACCTGGCTGTAGAAAGTAACACCACAGTAAAGAACCTGGGGGTTATTATCGATTCTGAATTGAATTTTAATGCACACATTAATCATGTCACCAAGATTGCTTTCTTTCATCTTAGAAATATTGCGCGAATTAGAGACTATCTGTCGTTAGACGACGCAAAAGCGCTGATCCACGCTTTTGTTTTCTCTCGGCTTGATTACTGCAATGCACTCTACTCTGGCCTGCCTAAGAAAACAACTGACAGATTACAACTTGTTCAAAATGCGGCAGCCAGAATTTTAACTAAAACTAGAATGAGAGAACATATCACTCCAGTTCTAGCTTCACTACACTGGCTCCCGGTTGTTTTTAGGATTGATTTTAAAATTCTTTTAATAGTTTATAAAGCTCTAAATGGTCTGGCACCTTCCTACCTCTATGACTGCCTAGAGAGACATGTTCCAAACCGGACCCTCAGGTCTTCAAGTGCTGACCTACTCGAGGTGCCTAAAATGACATATAAAAAATACGGTGAAGCAGCATTCTGCTTTTACGGACCAACAGTGTGGAATAAACTCCCATTACACCTAAAACAGGCAGCCTCTGTCGATAGCTTTAAAGCACAGCTCAAGACCTATTTCTTCACTCTTGCTTTTAGCTGACTCTTTGGTTGATTTTTAAGTCCTCACTGTATTGCCTATTTTAATGTTTTATGCTTTTGCTTTTATTTTATTTTATTTTTTGTTTGCTTTATTGTTAAATTGGTTGTAACTGTAACTGTATTCTTGCTCTGTAAAACACTTTGCGCTGCATTTCATGTCATGAAAGGTGCTATACAAATAAAGTTTATTATTATTATTATTATTATTATTATTAAAGTAAGACGATACAATAAGAACAGAAACGAGGGAGCGGGGAGGAAGGGTAGAAGGATAGATGTTATTTTTTTAACCTGCATGAACCCTAGTATTTTATTCTGGGCATGTCATAATGGGCAAAAACTGAAGATCTACAAGCTTACAATGTGTCGCAACACCTTGAGAACTTGTAGATTGGCTATTTTATAGCTGCAGATTTCGTGTGGAGGAAGAAATAGGAGGGGGTCAAGGAAAGACCCCTGGGGGACCCCGGTCGACACAGAGCTTTGGTTCCCAACCTTTCACCCATCTAATACTTAACCCATCTGATACTTAACGCATCTGAGCACTATCGGCTGCCGTCAGTGGTGGAAAAAGTAATATTTATTTTACTTAAGTAAAAGTACCAATACTGCAATGTAGAAATACTCTGTTACAAGTACATGTCCAGAATTCAAAATTTACTTGAGTAAAAAAAAAAAGTATTGGTATCAAAATGAAGTACCAAAAGCATAAAGTACTCATTATCCAGGGTTTCAGCTGTTAAAGGGATCTTTTTTTTTATCAATTAGTCACCCCATGGAGACTTGATTAATTTGAATAATTTGACCGGTAGGCAGCGGTTCTGGTAGGAAACCTTTAAAGGAGACTCTTTGTGTCTCCTACCGGAACTGCTGCCAGTCATCAAAGTATTGGCTTAGGAATACGAGAAAAACTAAAAAAATATCCATGGGGTGAATAATTGATAGAAAAAAAGTCATTTTGGGGGTGAACTATGCCTTTAAGAGAAAAAAAAAACTTGAGTCAAGGGCAAAATAGATTAATATTAACTTTAAACATGGTTTGAAGACAGAGTTCAGGGGTTGCCACTGAACCGATAATACGAACATTCTTAAAGTCTCAACATCTGACAGCAAACACATCAAACATATATCCTAACACCTTTCATCCAAGAACAACAACTCAACTGAAACTTGATCTGATGTCAGTGCTTCTCAACCTTTTCAGGCCACGACCCCCCAACATAATCATATTTGAACCGGGGACCCCCCACCCTGACAAGCACTTGGAATAGGCTCTTTGCACAGCAGCCATATTATCACTTCCTTCACAGGTGTTATCAATGATACTAATGAAGGCTCTGTTCCATTTAGTGTAGCACAGTGGTTCTCAGATTTTTCAATTTCCACGACCTCCATAACTCTGAGAGTATACAAATGGAACCAAATGGACCCGTATTTGGTTCCATTTGTATACTCTCAGAGTTACACACCCGTAAGGGGCCATTTGGAAACCCCTTAAGGAACCATGAGGGTCCCTGGACCACACTTTGAGACCTTCTGGTGTAGCAGAGTGTTTCCAGTGAGCCAACATGCAACAGTATCAGCACCCTGACTCTGTCTGACCAGAATGGAACAGAGCCTTCATTAGTATCATTCATTGGTAACACCTGTGAATGTCTTCACAGGTGGATGGAGGTGATCAATTTTCAAAATGTTTCCCTCCTTCTTATATTATTTGAAAATATGGCCAATGTTTGACCAGTTTTTTTATAATATGGTTTGTTGATAACTTTTGATGCATTTTTTTTCTTTTTCTTCTTCTTTTGAAGTATTAAAAAGGTCTTAAAAGTCCTTCAATTGTCACTTCACTGTCATCTGGGGACCCCAACCCACAGGTTGAGAATCACAGGCCTAGGTAATACAAAAATAAAAGGGAGAAAAAAGAAGAGTTGAAAACATATTTCTCATGTGTGCAGCGTTGCCTGGGTGCTGTCAGCGTGCGGTCCAAAAGAGGCCAAATATTTGACTCCGTCGTCGGCCAATTTCGATTTCTGTTTGACGATTATGCAACGCAGAGAAAACATAAACACGTACGGGGCGAACATGAATCATGTTTCTCTCACAGTGCAAGGGCTGGCTGTGACGCGCGGGAGAGGCCTCGACGGTATGTCTGTTTGTCTCTGTGTCAGAAGCTGTGTTTGTCTTAAAGAAAAGATGAAAGGTTTGTGTGGTTTGGGCAACGCAGCCTGTGTTTCCAATGTGATCCCAGTTCCAGCTCACAATGGTCTGACCCTTTGGCAGAGAAGATGACTACGTCCTGTGGACAGTAACGGAGTACATTTACTTGAGTACTGTTAGTTATCCCATTAAAGGGATAGTTTACCCCCAAAATGACTTTTTCTCCATCGATTAGTCACCCCATGGAGACTTGAATTCATGGATATTTTTTAGTTTTTGTCGCATTCATTCCCAAGCCAATAATTTGATGACCGGCAGGGTTCCGGTAAGAGACACTCAGCCTGAACTTTCATTTCTTTTCACTCCATTATTCAGTCTGAAAGCCCTCTCAGTGCAGTCGTATTCTGAGATGGGGGCGTGGCCAAAGTGGGAGCTCTTTGGCGATTGGTTCATACTAGATTATCCCGATCCCGCTTGGGCCGTTTAGATTTGCAAACGAGAAAGCCCCGCCTTCTACAGCGTCACCAGACCCTGAATGCAAGGCTAGCGATTTCAGGGGGTGGAGCCAGGCTAGTAGATCTGCTCTTTTCACTATATTATTGATATTTTTGATTTTTCTTTTTCTTTTCTTATTCTTGGAAAAATTTCAAACTTTTAATACAGCAATGCAAAAGAAAATGTAGTTTGTAATTCACTTTCCAATACCTAAGTATTCCTACTTTTTTTTTTTTTTTTTTTACTCAGGCACTCCAGCACTTGTAGTTGCACAATATCTGACCAGTTGGAGTATCTATACTTTGACTCAAGTACTGGGGGGTTGATCACTTTGTCCACCCCTGCCTGTGGGCTAACTGCCCTCGGGTCAGTTCCATCCGATCTGGTCAACGGTGGTCACAGCGTGTGAGATCTGGGTTCAGGTAAGCTGAAACCAGAAGATATACCAGAAACCATGAGGTCTGACGATTTGACATCGTGACCCACAAGATTACAGTCATGTTTCTACAGCTGTTTAAATAACGACCGGGGTGCCTGGCTTGGCCTTGCTGAAGCTCTCTCTCTCTCACACACACTGCCTCTCTATGCTGCATGGGAAAAGCTCCTCCAGACCTTCAGGAGGGGTTTCCCAACCACAGCTTTGAGGTGAGCACCGCTCCTTGTTACGATCGGCATCTTTTTTAAAGGAGTAGTTCACGCAAAAAAAAAACTATTTTCTATCAATTACACACCCAATGAAGCCTTGAATTCACTATTTATAAAATGTTTATATTGCAGTATTTTACTTTTACTTAAGTAAAGAATTTGAGTACTTTTTCCACCACTGCATCTATGCCGTTTCATCATTTAATTATGGGGGTGTACACATAGAACCAAATAGACCCATAAGGGTTTTGTACACTGTCAAGAATTACATACCCATAAGAGTCCATTTGACCCCTGATGTTAAGGAACAGTTGACCTGTCACATCCATCATCCAGTATGACATCAACTATTATCATTGTAATGTGTTTCTCAGCCTGTGGATTGAGGCCCAAAAAGTGGGTCATGAGATTCTCAGACAGGGTCATGGATAAGCAAGTTAAAGGTAGGGTATAAGTGATATTCTTTGGTTAAATATTTCATTGTTGTTAAAAAGGTTAAAGTACTATATTCTGATAGTAATCATTGCTACAGAGCGTTTGTTCGGTCACAGGACTCTCTCCAGCTCTTTAGTAAACGGAATATAGTGCATTTTCAGGCAGGTGACAACATTTAAGCCAATCAGGGAGAGAGCACTGAAAATGCATTTTCTGTTTAATAAAGAGCTGGAGAGACATGAGAGACTCCTTTTACTGAACAAACACTCTATAGCAATGAGTACTATCAGAATATAGAGCTATTTAACTTACCCTACCTTTAAATACAGTTGTGTTCGATGCTAAATCTCGCGTTACAGTACAGTTTGCACTGAGAATCCTTGTAGACATGGGCCTAAAATATAACTTGGGGCGGCCGTAGATGAGTGGGTAGAAAGTAGGGGTGTTGGAAAAAACGAGCGATTCATATAAAAATTGCGATTCTTATTATCAAAGATTCAGAATTGATTCAGAATAAAACAAAACTGAAATTGAAAATTTCCATATAAGAGAAAAACACCATAGAAGAGGAGTTCTTATATGGTGTGTGTGATATTAAATGCAAGCTTAATATCACACACACAGCCTTGTCAGCCTTGTCAACATTTACATTTATATTAAAGAATGTAATGTGGTTTGTAATTTACACTTTTGAATACTTCATTATTGTTTTAAGCGTGTATTTTTGAAAAATGTTGAAGTATTTGTATGAGCAAGTACTTCAACTCAAGTACAGATCAACTTCCACTTATAGTTGTAGTTATACTCTGACACAAGTACTGGGGTTGAGTACTTCGTCCACCACTGGGCCATCAGCCGGGTGAAGCTGTAAAAAAGTGAAACTCAAGCTCCATTCTGACCGGGTTGTTTTGAATAAAGCACTTTAATAGCAGATGGATATTAGAAATCAGAAAAGAGACAGAACATGACAGTTTTATGACAACAGTTAGTGTGTTACTGACAGAAGGAGCAACATCAGATCGGATATATTTACTCTGATCAAAAATAAAAACTTGATATGTTTTTTAAAAGAAAAGGAAAAGAAAACAAAAAAGGCTTTTTCAACGGTACTATTAATTTGTTTGACACTATGCCTTGTTTGCCACTAAAGGCTCCACAAAATCCTTCCCTTAATATTGCAAAATAAATAAATATCTAAAAACAAGCTAAATGGAAGCATCTGAACTGGGTGTTTAATTTGACGTGAAATCAATCAATCAATCAATCAATGGGTCAATCACTCAAATCAAAAAATACAAATTGAAGATGGATTCGAACTCACACAAATGACTTTTTTTTTTCAGACATTTCTATTCTGGGAGGTTGTCGGATAAAATCCCAGTCTTCCATTCCCATGCACAAACAGCATTATTTTTTTACACCATGGCTTGTATGTAGCAAACCTTGGAGACAAATATTATTTGCTATATGTCGTGTAATATGTTCACATACAATTCATGTTAGTTGGCAAGTCGGTTTTGCAGTCCGTAAAAGAAGCGAAGCCCATGTATTATTTTTTTCCCGCCCTGTCTAGGTTGTGTGCAGCTTTAACGCAACATTCGCTTACAAACGACATGAAATATAAAGAGTTAAATCTCTATCTGAGAAGTTATAGCACAGTTATAGTATCTATAGTTTTTTAAAATCGAGCGAAGACCTCACATGTGATGCTTAGTTCACGCTCCGGTCGCACGTCGGCGTCGCTCGCCGTAAATAGGTCGATCTTCAAGCTCACAACGCGTCACGGATGAGCTTGTAGATCGGCTATGTTTGGCACGCGACGCCGTCACACGACCAAGCATAAATCGGGCTTTTAGCTTAAAATGCTGCTGCAGGCCTGTGTAAGTGAATATGGTGCGTTAACGAGATCAGCATGGCCCTGGACATCGCTCACGTGACATAAAAAAACAAAAACAAAAAAAAGAAAACACAATTCTCTCAGCCACATCTTTGTTTCATGATCCTTCCAGAAGTCAAAAATAGCTTACAAAAATAATCTGTCTTTTTTTGTATTTTTATTTTCATTTTCTGTTGATGTGAATGCATGTCACTCCGGGCGATGTGACCAATTTTGTAGACCCTGAAACCGCTTCTTTTGTCTCACTATGGGGGACTCATGAACGCTTGTCACAGTTATGGGGGCCCCTGCCTGTCCTTGTCTCTCTGTAAGCCCCTTCACCCACCCCACCCTCCAGGCTCTCGGAAGGCGTGCCAATTCACGCGAGGGGCTTGTGTAAGACAATGGACCGTGTTTACCATATGAGGGTGCATGTGTCGAAACTACCCGCTGAGTCGTTCCAATCGCACAGGTTTCTCTCACTCCTTTGTGTATTTATTTTGACATGAAATACAAAACATGAAAAAAAGAAGATTATGATAAGGTGCTCTGACAAGAGTTTTGAAGGAAAAGATTGCGGTAAAAAGCCCCCAAAGTGTGGTTTCCTGTCCCCTGCTGTCTTTGGCCTTGACGCGCTAGCATAACAGTGTACCAGTCCAAAGAATATGTATATATAACGATAACAAGGCTTGTAGATAGTGAGTTAGAGGCTGGTATGAGATTGGCTACGGTCGGTCGGAGCGGGTTGGCACAAAACAAAACGCTATCCAGTAGATGGAGAACGAGGCGAACAACTGATAAGGAGCGAGTGAGAGAACGATAAACCTGCGGAAAAGTGCTAAACGAGCTGACTGTGAACGAAGAAAAGAAAAAACCTGATCGACGTCGTGAAGCATATCGCTCAAAAGTGGGGAGTGGCACTGCATAAAGGCTCGATATACTTATTAACTACGATGGATGCCGATCTACGAGTAGAGTGGCTATTTCCGCTATTTCCGCGACACCGTCGTACAACTAAAGCCCCTGACCCAGATGTGCACGTTAACCACATAAACCCCATATGGTTGACCGGAGTCCCTCAAGGCTCTATACTAGTGTCTTTTCTGTTTTATGTTATTGTGGGGAAAGCTTTAGCTGAAAATAGCCAATCGACAAGCTTGTTGTGAGCTTGTCGATGTGGTTAACAAACGCACCCATTGTTTTTACGGCGGCTGTAGCCACACTGGCGGCGTCAGTTGGACGAGTCAAAACCTGTCGACGCGTCTTCCAGAGCTATAGGTTCTGTTTTGGAGCGTCGACACATGGCACAGACAATTCCGGAAATGAGTTTTGAGCGACTCAGAAATGTAGCGCCGACTGACTGTAGCGCTCGCGTCGGTAAACGCTTTCAGCGAGTCCACGGCCTGACGTATAAATCTGGCTACACCGCACTGTGGTGCGGTGGTCGAAAAATGCGATGCTAGAAACTGTCGCGGAGGAAGGACACAGCGTGAGACATTATAGAAAACGACGTTATTTCTGCTTTGCTCGGGATGCGCTAAGAGATAAGAGAGTTTGAGATGGAGGCTTGGGTGTGTGTGTGTGTTGGGGGGGGGGGGGGGGGGGGGGGGGGGGGTGTACAGTATGTGGGTGTGGAGGGGAGAAGAGGAGCGGTGACTCAGGCCATGCAAATGCGGCCCCTACCTCCCCCCCCTGCTAAGGTTTTCATCAGAGTTAACATTCACACCACATCGCATCACAAAAGAGAAAAAAAATACATCTAGGGCGGTCCCAACAGGCCCGGCGTCTGCCGTGCTGGGGCGTCCCCCCCACAGAGCGCCGCCACGCTCCCTCCCGTGTCTCCGGGCAGACGGCGTAATGTTGCGGTAAAAGTGGTTCATGACGATGCATATATTGTATATACTGGGGTATAGGTATGGGTTGTCGTTATTGTTGTTTGTGTGTGTGTTTGTGTGCGTTTTTAATATTTTCTTCCGTTTCTCTCAGCTCCCTCGAGGTTCGGGGACGGACGTTGTTTGTTTGTTTGTTTGTTGGTTGGTTTGTCGCTCGGGCGTTTTCGCTTCGTGGTTTCCTTCTCCCTTTTATTTGTTGTGTTTTTTTTTAGAAAAGGCGTGCTTTCTTCTTCATGTCGTTCTTCTTCCAGAGCGCCATGCGGTCGAACTGGTCCAGGGTCACCCCGAACACCTGCATGAAGTCCTCAGGAGACAGGTGTCTCTGGAGGGGGACACACGACGGAGACAACAAATAAAAAACGGAGACACGTTAGTCCAGGAACACAATAATGACCGTATTCACACGGCAGACTTAAACAAAAAAAAACGTTTTGAGTTTTTTTTGTAAATGAATGCCCTACTTGATCATAATGTATTACAGCGTCACAAAAGCATCAAAAGTAGCTGATCCACAAGCTGGAAAGTTAGACATCGTTTCAGCCCGATCAGAGTAAAAAAACATACAGGATACTATACATACATACAAGTATAAAACATACGGTATGTGAAAAGAAATGAGTAGAAAAATCACACAAAAAAACATTCACAATACTGTATGTGAATTACGTTATATACCAGGATTTACTTCCTTGGCCTAATTAATCTGTTGCTGATCCATCAAGTGGTCTGGAAGATTAGACACACACACACGCGCGCACGCACGCACGCACGCACGCACGCACGCACGCACACACACACACACACACACACACACACACACACACACACACAGACTACATTCAGTACTTGTTAGTAAGTCCAACAACGGCGGTACAGTGGCCTCACCACCATGAATAATCCTCTCTCATTCAAAACGTCTTCCACTGAATAGGGAGCCTTATATATCCTACCATCCTGCAAAGCCCCCACACGTCTTATTCATCTCATTCACCTTATTAAACTTTATTATGTACACTGATATTCCCCCCCCCCCGAGCAGAGGGGGACCGACCGAAGCCCAAAAGTTCCTCCAAAGAGCAGCTCAGAAACCACCGCAAGCGCTCGCTCGCCCGCCCCGCCACACGGAAAGAGCCCCGTCCGTTTCATTGCCTTCCAATCCGCGCTTGAGGTCTAAGCGCACACCAAATCGAATTCTACGCCTCAGAACCTTCGCCAAACAAGAGCGAGCCCGTCCAACCAAACCAAACCCGACCCCGCCCCTGGCTTTGGCTCGCGTTACAAACACTCAGTGTGAGCCGTCTGTAAAATGTCAGGAAATATACTGTGGAGCATGGAAGCCCAAAAACACGGATGGCATTGATTTAGGAGCGAAGGGAAGAGAGTTTTTCATTTTTTGCATCCCTGTGGCGATATTGATCACAAATCAAATACGGGCTGTCGTTTTGCTTCAACGCCAATCACCTGGTTTCCAGTGGTGTAAAGTAACTCAGTACATTTACTCAAGTACTGTACTTGAGTATAGTTTTGAGGTATTTTTTACTTTTCCATGTTTTTGTACTTTTACTTCTACCCCACTACATCTCAGAGGCAAATATTGCACTTTTACTCCACTACAATTATTGGAAAACTTTAGTTACTAGTTACTTTGTAGATTTTGATTGTTATTACAACACATACATTAACCAATTCAGCCCTAAATACATTTCGGCCATTTGAAAATAGCCGATCACAATGCGTTGTAGATCTGCTATTTTCAAAAGATTTGTATACATTTGAAAACTGCATAATGAGTACTTTTTACTCTTGGTATTTTAAAGGGGCTACACCATGAATTAAAAAAAAATATATTATATATAAATATTGCCCCCTAATACGTTTTAAACAGGTTGTAAGCCTAAAAACCATCCAGATATTTTTTCTCACAATCTGACTGTCTGTCATTCCAAGCTTTTTCAGCTGCAATACCAAAACGTCCTATTGGGCAGGGGGGAGCTACTGAGCAATTCTGTCTGGCCATCGTCAATGCAAAATCTGTGCAAGTGACATCACTTGCACAGCCATTCTGAAATGGCCTGTTCAGACACGCCCATTCAGGAAATCCATGAAATGAGCATGAATGACTGAATGTTAAAAAAAAATATTTTTTTGGGTACAAGAGACACTGGGGAGCCCAAAAAATACTAAAAACCAAAAAAAAAATGAAATTCATGGTGTAGCCCCTTTAAGTATATTTTGATGCCACATTTTGAACACAAGCCTTTTACCTGTAACAGAGTATTTTTATATTGTGGTATTGCTATTTTACTTAAGTAAAATATCTTGAGTACTTCTTCCACCACTGTAAATGTGTCATGGACACATAGTAAGTGTTGTTAAAAATACAATGACAACAACACATAATTGCAACACAGACTGCCAACACATTTGTCACAAACACTGACATAGACGACACATTGGAGCCACACCGTTCCCATGTGGATCCCCAGATTCTTCCCTTTATATCGACTGATTTATCATTTATTGTGTTGAAAGTTCTTTGGGGGTATTTTGCAATGTATGGTTTGTATTTGCAGCTGTTTTTCTATGTATTTGCGCGTGCGCCCCAAGAAGACTTAAGTGGTTGATATGGCACCAGCTAATGGCTGATCCTTGATAAAAAAGAATCAAAATCAAATCAAAATCAAATCATAAAGCTTTATTGTTCGAGACTTCTCTATTCTTGCGAAGGACCAAAATGTCCTGGCAGAGATGGAGGACATTTTTAAAGGGGTTAGGGTAGGGGTAAACTCTTGAGTTTCAGTGGTGGAAAAGGTACTCAGATATTATAGTAAAAGTAGCAATAACATAATATGAAAATTTAAGTTACAGGTAAAAGACCTGTGTTCAACATGTTAATGAGTAAAAGTACAAAAGTATTGGCATCAAAACATACTTAAAGTACCAAAAGTAGAAGTACTAACATGTTTGAAAATAGCAGATCTACAAGCTCACAACGCGTCGCGGTGCAACGCGTTGTGAGCTTGTAGATCGGCTATTTTCAAATAGCCTAGGTATAAAATAGGCCTAAAGTGGTTAGAGTATGTTTTATAATGTAATAAAGTAACTAGTGACTAAAGTCTTCAGACAATTGTAGTGGAGTAAAAGTACAATATTTGCCTCTGAGATGTAGTGGAGTAGAAGTAAAAGTACTGAAAATTGGTAGTACTCCAATAAAGTAAAAGTACCTCAAAATTGTACTCAAGTACAGTACTTGAGTAAATGTACTTAGTTACTTTACACCACCGTTGAGTTTACAGTGGGGGGGGGGGGGGGGGGGGTTGCACAATGGATGTCGTCAGCGGAACATCCTCGTATATAGCTTCGGCGCGCGCGGTACTACGCTAAGGCGTTAGCTGTTAAGAAATAACACAGATGGCTGAAGAAACTGCTGAAATCGCCCTGCGGAGATAGAGTTTTTACTGCCTGTGGACGCGCCCCGGGGGACGATGACAACACTCCACGCTGGAGCGTATCGAGTGACAAACCGACGCACTATATCATGCGAGAAGTATGACCTACGAATACGCGCACGCACGCTCGCTCGCACTCACACACACACACACACACACACACACACACACACACACACACACACACAAGCTCACACATTTGAGTGCGGATGCAGGGGAAGGGTATGAATCAGCACCTCATAATTCAGACTGTGGTGAGCGGAGGACACCGATACGATGTGCCAGAAACGCATGCGTGCACTCGCACGCACGCACGCACGCACGCACGCACGCACGCACGCACGCACGCACGCACGCACGCACGCACGCACACACACACACACACACACACACACACACACACACACACACACACACACACACACACACACACACACACACACACACACACACACACACACACACACACACACACCAGTGGTGGAAAAAATACTCAAATGTTTTACTTAAGTAAAAGTATCAATACGGCAATGTACAGTAGAGGTCCTCTGTTACAAGTAAAAGTTTGGAATTCAAAACGTACTTGTGTGAAAGTACAAAAGTATTGG